>NC_053438.1:23859024-24159024 GCF_007990345.1 Gossypium hirsutum | reverse complement strand
TATTCTATCGAATATTTAACCACATGCAATATGGTCATTTCCTAGTGATATTTGTTGTAAGTGTGGAGGTTGGTAATGAGGGTTTTGTCAATTTTATGTTTACTTTCCACCTTATTGGTTGCCTCTCCACTTGTGATTCGGATGATCCTTCCAACCGAAGTTGTAGGCATTTTAATAAGGATCTCTACCCCTATTACCAATATAGCTGGCCTCCTCCGATTGGTTTTTAGAACATAGCTCCACTCTTATTGGTTTCACAGTCGATTCCAAATGATTTAGCTTTTCTATGATTTATTGATATCGATCATATTCATTTATTACTTTTTACCGTTGGAGGCTTTTATTTTTATGTGAATCTTTCATTTGGCCATATATACGAATTCATAGTCATGTCATCTATGATTTTATAGGCTCGTTCATATATGTGGAACATGATTGATCCTCTGGCTGCTCCGTCTAGGTTAGATCTAATGTTACTGTCAATACAGTTACAAAAAATTTAGAATTGAAGCCACACTTGTAGTCCATGTATGGGCACTTCCTTAGCATTGACTTGAACGTTCCCATCCTTCGTACAGGGATTCACTTCATAATGCTTGAAATTAACAATTTCTCGCCTAAGCTAAATGGTTCTACTAATCGAGAAAAATTTGACAAGAAACTTTTTCGCTAAATTGTCCTACATGGTTATGAAACTTGGTTCTAACGAATCTAAACAATCAGTCGTGTTTTCACATGGAGAAAAGGGAAATAACCAAAGACACATAGCATTATCGGTTATTCCATTGTACTTGAAGGTGTCAAATAATTGTAAAAACCTCTACAGCTGTTGGTTCAGATATTCCACCATGTTCCCCTTGAACTGCAAGGTGCCTTTGGATCATCTGGATCGTGGTTGTCTTTATTTCCAAATTATTGGCCTTAATCGTCGGCCTTTTGATACTACCTCGCACCACATCTAGTATATGTAGAGCATATTCGCGCAACGTCCAGTGTTCCACCGAGACTTCTATACGAATATTTTCTTGTCGTTCTTGTGGATCATTGAACAATGATTCTTCTGAGGTTGATTAACTACCATAGGTGAGTCAGTGTTCAACGAATGACGATGGCGTCTAATAATCTGCTCAAGATTTGGACATGGGTCGACTAGGGTGCTTCCACTTCAGGTCATAAACAACCTACAAATTAAAAAGAAATTAAACAAATAATAATAGATAAATAAAAATTAAAAATAAAAGAAATAGAAATATTGTATCTATAGTCTTTAACTTTCTTATTTATCTCATTAATTGTAATATATTTTCAGATTTAATGCCAAAACCTCCCCGACAACGACACCAACAACTTGACTATCACCAAACGTGCGAATGTTGGACTAAAAAATACTAGACCAAAAATATAAGAAATAAAGTAGCGGTGTCTGCAAGTATACGGGTAAAATTGTAATATAATATTGTGTTACAACAAAACACCAAGGAGTATTTCGAGGTCCGAGGATCATACCCAATGGAGGACGAATTAAATCTATTAAAAATCTCTTTACAATAATAAGTCTAAATATTAATAACTAAATTCTATGTTAGAATAAATCATAAGACAAATGATATTAGAAACTAAATACCTAAAGTAAATAACAAACTGTCACATCTCAAAAATCAGGTTAGTGAATTAGATACCGAATTAGGTTGTACTAATAATTAGGTAAAAATATTAAAATAATAAATGATATTAAAATTCAAGTAGGGAAATTAAAATTAAGCATTTAATTATTAATTAATTTAAAAATATTTTAAATATGAAGTTGGTTTTGGAAATAATTGATGAAATGAGTTTTTAGTTAAACTTGGACTAGTTTGAAAAGGGTGGAAATCCAAAGTGGTTAAAAAGGCAATTGCCCAATTTTTGAAAAATGGTTGACTATTTAAACACCCAATCATCACTTTCCTTCATCCATCTCTTTCATTTGAAATCTCTCTAGAAATCCCAATCTAAGTTTTCCTCTCAAATTAACCAAACAACTTAGACTCTTTAACCTCTCAAACACCAAAATAACCTCTAATTTCAAAAAAAAACTATGATTTCTCCATCAACTTTGCCATTGTTCTTCTCATGTTCATCCTCTAATTAGATCCATAAATCGATGTTTTTAACAAATTGACGTAACATTTTGACTTTTTATGATCAAATAAAGCATATTGTTAATTTAATCCTAGTTTTACTTGATTGTATGGAGATTTTAATAGATTTAATATTTTTAAACCAAGTTTTGATTCAAAAATGGTGAATCCTAAAATCTGAAATAAACCTGCTATTTTAAAGTGATTTTTAACTCATTTTGAACTAATTAGAAGGTATTTCAACTCAATTTAATAGATTGCTAATGAATTTTTAAAAATCGAACATTTTTCCCTTTTTTAAATGTTCATGAAAGCTTGATTTTCTGAAAAATTTAAATCCAACTAATTAGATGAAATTGGTGGCTCAGGTCTATAGTTAAATGGTATTTAGGATGTTTGAAATCAAATTTGAGGTTTAGAAATGAATATTTGGCAAGGAATCTCTTATTTCGATGAAAGTAGTTAATTTTTTATAGTAATAAGAGACTGTGTAGGTCTATGATTTTGCTATGGTTTGGATGATAATAAGGATGTAATTAATGAGTGTGTAATGTGTTTATCATGTATACAAAGTGTTGGATCAATTGGGAGCTTCTACGAGCAAGGAAAAGGGCAAAGAGAAGCTTACCTAGCCTTTGACGGTTGACCAAAAGCAACCCAGTGAGTGGTTGGAATTGATGTTTCTAGGCACAATTCAATGCGTTATCAGGGATTTTAGGCGAGCCTAGACACCTATCCGATGTTCTAAGTTTAAGTATCCCTATTCGATCTATTATCGTTATGCAAATCATGTTAATGAGATATGATATGTTATGTGGATTATCATGAAATGTCAATGAAAATGTCATGTGATTATGACTGAATATGATATAAGCTTGCTAATATTTATGCAAACGATATGAGGTCAATGTGATATGGCTCTTTTAGCTTTATATAAGCATTTGAAAATGCCTTATATGAGATTTGATTAACTGATATGGATGTGTTTTACTATATGTGAAGTGTGCATAAACCAGTAAGTACATGTGTGTTTAAATGGACATGTTGGCATTGTGATCTTTTGGAACCATTGGATATCATTAGCATGCCATAGGATTGTGAGCACTCACCACTATTTGCTTATGTATGTGAGCACTGAGGCCCCGGGACTAGTTTGGAGAGACAAGGGAATGTTGAGCTTAGCTCCATTCAATGGGATTGGTTGGTGTGGAGAGTGCTACCTTCATTCTACACTTTTATGGGATTGGTATAGACTCTATGAATCATTTGGTGCGTTGGAAATCTACTTATCCAATGCATATATGTTTATACATGTTTCTTAGTCACATAATGCCAATATATCAATATGATTGATAGAAGTTATGCTTAATGCTATGCCATGACTGAATGATATAGTTTGCTTTCTTATAACCTTGAGATTGTGGTTTATTTATGGCCATTATAACCATTCACTGAGCTTGTAAAATCTCACACTATAGATAAATAGTTGGTTTATTGGAGGAGAAGTAAGCCATCCAAGTGATCCAAAGCAAGGCCAAACTTTCTTAAGTATGTGTTGTGTTTTCCACTTCAATAAAGATTGCAATGTGGGACCTTACTTGGGGAGTTAGACTTTTATATTTTCTTGGGTTGTAATGGACATTTTAAGGACTGTTTATGGACTTTTATAACTAGCGTTTAATCATTGATTACTTGAGAATGTTGATTTTGTATGCATGTTATAATGGTTTGAGTTGCATGATAAATGATTTGTAAATAATTATATGCATGTTGGATGTTGTAGCAAGTTTTAAATGACTTGTTGGTATGCAATAGACCTTTGATGCACATAAAAATATTGGTAATATAAAATTGGTATGCTAAGTAATTGATTTATGAAGTTATGAATTGTATGCTAGAATAGCTATTTACCTTGGATGATGAATTATGTGTTGGTAAGTTTTGAAGTGTGTGAGCATGCTTAATACGATCTATGTATGTTATATGATATGTTGGATTAGAGAAATTAGGCTAAATGCACAAGTTTGTATGCTTAGTAATGCCACAATGTGTCATATACAGTTTTAGACTATTTTATACAAAAATTGCAGATGACGACACGACAAGGACTGTCATGTGGTCATGACATGACATACTGAATGATTGAACCATGTTTTGATAGTTTTACAATATAGTCCTAATTTTTATACAATGCAATTGGAGTCTTTAAATGTGATGAAATGACTTAAAATTTTTCATGATTAAGTTTTATTTTCTTAATTTCATGATTTTAATCTCGATTTTACAAAAAGGTTTTTCAACGTATTTTACTAAACTTACGAATGAGTCCTTAAATCTTTGTGTTGTAATTAAATGAGTCTTTCTTATTGTTTTGAACTATTTCTTTCAAATTAGTCTAAGTTGAGATGCTTTAAACTATATGTATGCTTAACTTGTTGAATTATGTATGATTTGTATATTGTATGTGAAAAGATGAGTTTACCCCTTTTTTTATTGATTAGAGTAGCACAACGGAAGCATAATTTAGAGTGTATATTTTACCTTGGACTATATGATTGATGTTTATGCATGTAAATAGGTTGTGTGAATATTGTGAGGTGTGAAAGATGGTTTTGTGGTGTGTTTGGTTATCGGTAAGGAGAGTAACGTAAGTGGCTAATGTGATGTTCTGTGTTCAGATTAGATTGTCCCTAGTGGGTTTGGAGCGCCACTCAAACAAGTAAACCAATTAGAAAGATTAACTCGTTTCAGTGGTTGTAATTAAATTTAGATTCGGGTTTTAAGGTGAATTAGCTATTTACTAACTAATAATTATCTCTAATCATTTAACTGATTATTTAATTTATTGATACTCGCTTATCTCCCAACCTCATTTAACCTTTGATTACTTCCTAGGGTTGTCAAGCCTAAGGTTTAAGAACTTATAATTTATACTAACTAATTCTATAGGAAACCCTTAATCCTCTATTAATCACTTCCACATCCACTTATTAATCTTCCTTAAGGGAATTAGCTACTCATGATATTTATAATCTCAATCTCAATTGAAATAAACACGTAAATAAATATAATTAAATTGAAAGAGAAAAGAGATATTAAATAATCCTAATTTGTATCAATTAAGAGCAAAATAGCAAATCTCTTGATTGGGAAAATGAATCTTGTCACTTACAAAGGAAAATAAAATGAATAACCTCAGTTGAATAAAAGAAATCTTAGATTGAAATTGATTCCAACAGAAAATAACAAAGCATTTAAAAAACAAAAGAAAACTATATCAAAATCCTACTCCTAAACTACGAGGGTTTTTGGATGCATCTAACACGACTTCGTTAAATCAAACCCCTAAGGTATTATCTATAGAAGTGTTAGTAGCCTAAATTAGGTCTTCAACACGTCCTATGTAACACCCCAGTTCTAGCATGTACAAGGTTTTAGTGCGTGGTCCTAAATTAGTCTATTTGGAAGAGTAGTATCCGCCCAATAGTTTACGCTGGCGTACAGAATGGGCATATTCCTAAAATTGTTTAAGTCGAGGGTGGTTTAATGACAGATAATTATGTTGGTTGGAATGAGATAACAACCAAGTGGAGAGATGACTATGAAAGGAGTACTTGCCAAAGGCATAGCGTGCCAAGTTATTAGGGTGACTGTGCTAGTTGCATTGTAAGTGTAGTAATTAGGGACCCTCTGGTTAGGGTAACCAGATATTGTTTATATTGGATTATTATTTATATTTTCATTTACAAGTGTAGACCATTAATGAAGATATTTTTGAAAAAGCGTGATAAGTGTCAAGTTTCCAATGGGCACTTAAGTTATATTTATAGGTATTCAAGCTAAAGAAAAGGGAGCTTTCTTCTTCCTTTTTCAAAAAGTACTGCTAACTGAATCTTAAGGAGCCAACAATATTTCTTTCTTCTTTGAGTTGGAATTGAAGATCAGATCTAGAGTAGGAGATTTCTTCATATCCTGGGTGAGCATTTCAGTTATACATGAGGAATCCCGAAGAGTAACTCTGTTAACTTTGGTGAATAGTAAGATTAACGAAAAAGGGGCTTTGTTTGGGGTATTTAATGTTTGAGAAGAAGATGGTAAAATGTATGTGAATGAGTTTTGATGATGCTTCTATGTTCTTTGAGCAGTGATTGCTACTGATTGCAAGTTAGGTGTTTGGATATGGCGTTCAAGCTGCTGTAAGTGTGTTTCCAAGTGAGTCTCTACTATGACTCTTGCAATCATACTATTCATATTAAAATATATCTATGAACATGATCAAAATGCAAATCGAAAATCATTAAAAGTATAAAAAGAAAGTAACATGTATAAGATTGTAAGAATAAAGATAAATTATGAATGATTGATATTAATATAGTTATTTAGGTATAATTCGAGAACTAAAGGTAAGAAATTATCTAGTGTATGAACGAGTTTGGGTAAGTGAACACCATGGTTAAGTTATCCCTATGGAGTGTAACACCCCGAACTCGTGTCCATCGTTGGATTAAGGTTACGAGGCATTACCGATCAAAACACAACTCAGAACAGTCTTTCATTATAAATTATGCACAAATTAGACTAACTCAATCACGAAATTTTTTTTTAAAAAGAAACTCGAATAGTAATTAGCAGCCCAATCATATAAATCACATTCACACCTGTAGATAACTTAATCAATTAAAACTAATCATGCTTCACAAGCCCATAGTTCGAACCTATTCATTATTATATTCATACCATTCGAATATTCAATATATATATTCAAGCTTATATCATTACATCATATTCACTAAGCTTATGTCAAATCATCCATTGTATATATTTATTTAAGTAGCAAACTTCTAGCCATGCCATTATAAAAAAAAACTATGCATATATGCATACTAAGTAAGAACAATCCATATCCTTAACTAATTATCAAGCATATCATTTTATAAGATATATACATGCGCATAACATTCTAAAACAAAGCCAATTCTAAATTCAAATACCAAATCATGGCTAACCCAATTCATTAATAGTTTATAAAAATAGTAATTTATATGTTATGCATATGGGTAATTTAAGACAAAACATAGGTAACCTACCATGTTTTGGACACTTTTGAATTTAACAAAAAATTAAACAGCATATAAGCATTAATTCAGACCACATTAATATGCTAAAAAACGGATAGCAATTATCCAACATTTAGACAACATTTAATTAACATTTGGACAACATTTAATCAACAATTGAACAGCCTTCAATCAACATTTGGACATCATTTAATCAACAATTGGACAACATTAAATCAACATTTGGACAGCATTTAATCAACAATTGGACACAATTCAATCAATATTTGGACAGCATTTAATTAACAATTGGACAGCATTAAATCAACATTTGGACAGCATTTAATCAACAATTGGACAACATTCAATCAATATTTGGACATCATTTAATCAACAATTGGACAACATTAAATCAACATTTGGACAGCATTTAATCAACAATTAGACAGCATTCAATCAATATTTGGACAGCATTTAATCAACAATTTTTACTTCAATTAAGCCGAGTTATATAATCAATCATCACACAAATATGTTACAAATCATACCTCCAAAATGAGCTATTTCATGGCTGATTATACATTATCGTAGCATCATTAACAAAACACAACCAAAATAAATCATTCATCCTTACAACAAGCTTACAACCATGAACTAATCATACCATATATATCTATATATATTTGCATCATACCAAATTCATATACTAAGTATTCCAGACAAATATTTCATGTTCCAAAATTTCTTAAACATTAGCATATTAGCATTAAACCAAGCTATTTTCACATGGCTAAATATCTACAATTTTCAAGACCAACCAAAACAAATGCTAGCCTATACATGCTATATGTTCAAAACTTCGAGCTTTCAAAATACCGAGATAGAGGTCGATAGTGTGACAGACTTCCTTGAAAATCCCTGAGCTCGTAACTAGCTTCAAAAAATCTATAAAAGAAATGAATGAACAGACACACAATAAGCTTAAATAGCTTAGTAAGTTGTAAGTATTTGAAAATTACACCAGTAGGCCAAAATCAACTAACCATGTACACATACATATATAATCATATTTATACGATTAATTCATCTTTCATATTATACATATTACTTACCTTTATTTCTAATTTCGTAGAACTTAAACTTACCTGAATTATTTAATTCAAACTCACATTCAGGTTTACCATATGATTTCCCATTATACCTTGCGAATTCAAAGAACAGATACTTAATCAGCATAAAAAGCTCGTATAATGCCAACGTCCCAGACATGGTCTTCCATGTAATCAAACAACAATGCCACTGTCCCAGATAGGGTCTTACATGTAAATCTCAAATCGAGGCCAACGCCCCAGACGTGGTCTTACACGATGTCTTATTTCAGCATTTTTGTAGTTCGTATGACTTTCGGATGTCGTAAATCAACCAATTAAAACTCATAATTAATCATAATTTGTCAAATATAATTCAGCATAATAGGGTACACATACACATATAGACTCGGCTATACATAAAATAAATACAGTAAATTTAACTTCAATAATTTACTTACGAACTTACCTCGGACGAAGACAAGCGGATGGAATCGACTACTCGACCACTTTTGACTTCCCCCATTCTAATTTAGTTTTCTTTTGTTCTTGATCTAAATAAATTCAACTTTAGCTATTTAATAACATATTTCATTCAAATTTATTCTGAAAACACATAAATGGGAAATTTTCATTTTAGCCCCTAACATTTCACATTTTTCCAATTTAGTCCCTATTTCAAAACAACTCTAAATATTCAAAATTTCAACCTACTCTAGTTAGGCCGAATCTACCCAAGGTCCCTAGCCACCCATTTCTATCATTTATTTCACATGTTGAGCCCTCAATTTACAAAATTCACAATTAAATCCTTAGTACACATTTTTACTAAAAATCACTTAATTAAACATAATAATCTAACATCAAAAAATTTATTTTTCATCATCAAAAAACAATTTCATCACATTATCAACAATGGAACTTCTCAAAATCATCATCAATTCTAAAAATTAAAACATGGGCTAGGTAATATACAAAGCAACGATCTCAAAAATGTAAAAATTATTAAAAACCGAACAAGAAACATACGTAATTTTGAGCTGCAAAGTGCCGAATACCTAAAAGCTCAAAAGCTTATTTTCTTTCTCAACATTTGGCCAAAAATAAAGAACATGCATGGCCACTTTCATGTTTTCGTTTATTTAATACATATTAATACAACAATTACCAATTTAGCCTTAATCATATAACATTAAAATCCCACTAACTAATGTCCTTACTTGTCTATGCATTAATTCAATGGTCCAATTGCATCATAAGGACCTCATACTTAAAAAGCCATGTCAATTCGGCACTTTAACAAATGGCGTATAACTTTTGCATTTTTTACAATTAAATCCTTTTTCACAAATCGGCACACAAACGATAAAATTAATTCATGAAATTTTCACACATATAAATTAACATGCTGTAGACACCAAAAATAATATAAAAAATTTTTAATCAGATTTGTGGTCTCGACACTACTATTTTGATTAAACTAAAATCGAGCTGTTACAACTCTCCCCCTTATTAATTTTCTTTCCCGAAAATCTTACCATTGAACAAATTTTGATATTGTTGTCTCATAGCATCTTCGAGTTTCCACATAGCCTCTTCAACACCTTGTCGGTGCCATAATACTTTCACCAACGAAATTTTCTTATTTCCCAGTTCTTTAATCTCGTGACCCAAAATCCGAATCGGTTCTTCTTGATATGTCGTATCGAACTTAATTTCAATCTCAGACTGTAAAATCACATGCGAGGGATCAGATCGATATCGTTGAAGCATAGATACGTGAAACATGTACAACTCTGCAAGCTTATCAAGTGAATAATTCATTTGTACCGGAATGAAATGAGTCGACTTCGTTAGTCTATCAACCACTACCCAGACTGCATCTTTCTTACTTGGTGACAGAGGCAAACTCGATACAAAATACATCGTGATTCTGTCCCATTTCTACTCAGGAATCATAATCAACTGCAGTTACCCGGATGGTACCTGATGTTCGGCCTTGACTTGCTGACAGATTAGACATTTCGAAACAAATTCTGATATATCTTGTTTTATACTAGGCCACCAATAAAGCTGTTTCAAATAGTTGTATATTTTCATAGTTTTCGGGTGAACAGATAACCGACTACTGTGAGCTTTATTTAAAATCATCTGAATTAACTCTAGGTTTCTTGGAACACAAATTTGATCTCTGAACCTCAAAAAACCCACAGCATCAATTTGAAACTCTGAATCAATATTCAAATCACATTGAGTCCATTTTGCTAACAATTCATTATCAACATTCTGAGCTCATAAATCTGCTGTATAAATAACGATTTCACTTTAAACTCAGCCACAATTGAACCGTCATTGGATAGGGTCAACAGAGTATTCATAACACGTAACGTAAACAGTGATTTCTGACTCAAAGCATCAGCAACAACATTTGCTTTCCCCAGATGGTAGTCAATCACAAGCTCGTAATCTTTGAGCTAGATTTAGATATTTCTGAGTTATCAAATATTTTAAGCTTTTGTGATCAGAATAGACATGACATTTCTCTCCGAACAGATAGTGGCGTTAAATCTTCAATGCAAAAATAATAGCTGTCAATTCAAGATCGTGTGTCGGATAGTTCTTTTCGTGCGGCTTTAACTGTCTCGAGGCATAAGCTATGACTTTGCCTTCTTACATTAAAACACAGCCCAGACCATTCAAGGATGCATCACTAAAAATGACAAATTCTTTACCCGACTTTAGTTGAACTAGCACTAGAGCTTCGGTCAACAAAGCTTTCAACTAATCAAAAATTTCTGACACTTTTCTGACCACTCGAATTTAACATCTTTCTGAAGTAATCTCATCAGCGAGGTTACAATCATAGAGAAACCCTTTACGAATCGTCTGCAATAACCAGCGAGTCCTAGAAAACTTCAAACTTCGGATACATTTTTCAAAGGCTTCCAATCTAATATTGCTGAAATATTGCTCGGATCAACCCGAATACCTGACGCTAATACAACATGTCCCAAAAAACCGACTTCTTGCAACTAAAACTCACATTTACTGAACTTCGCATACAACTATTTATCACGAAAAGTCTGTACTACTATTCTCAGATGTTCGGCATGCTCGGATTCATCACGAGAATAAATCAAGATATCATCAATGAACACCACCACAAATCGATCCAAATACTGTCTGAAGATTTGATTCATTAAATCCATAAAAGTAGCAGGTGCATTAGTAAGTCCGAAAGGCATAACTAAAAACTCATAATGTTCGTACCTGGTTCAGAAAGTAATTTTTGGCACATCAGAGTCTTTAACTCTCAACTGATAGTATCCCGATCTCAAATCTATCTTTGAAAACATAGTAGCACCTTTCAACTAATCAAACAAATCGTCAATTCTGGGTAGAGGATATTTGTTCATTATAATCACTTTGTTCAACTGACGGTAGTCAATGCACATTCTCATCGTGCCATCCTTCTTTTTCACGAACTGAAGCACCCTAAGGTGAGAAACTAGGTCTAGCAAACCCTCTATCTGTCAATTCTTGCAACTGGGACTTTAATTCTTTCAATTCAGTCGGAGCCATTCTATACGGAGCTATCGAAATTGGAGTTGTCCTAGGCAATACTTCAATGCCAAATTTAACTTCTCGAAGTGGAGGTAATCTAGGAAGTTCTTCAGGAAACACATCAGTAAACTCACAAACAACAGGCACTGATTCTACTTTCTTCTCTGTCACTTTCGAATCAATCACATAGGCAAAGTAGGCTTCACAACCCTTTTTCACATAATTCAGAGCTTTCATTGCAGATATAATAGTTGACAACTCGTTCAAATTACTAGACTCAATTTGGATTATCTCATCATTCTTACATCTCAAATCAATAGTTTTCCATTTGCAATTCACAATAGCTTCGTGCAAAGTTAGCCAATCCATACCAAGAATTATATCAAATTCATCGAATGGTAACAATATTAGATTAGCCGAAAAACACGAATCTCGAATCATCAACAGACAATTCTTGCATACTTTATCAACTAAGACACACCGACCTAAGGGGTTCGATACTCTAATCACAAACTCAGTAGACTCTACAATCAAAATCTTACTAGATGCTAAATTTATGCATAGATAAGAATGAGTAGATCTTCGATCAATCAAGGCAACAACAGTAGTGTCATAAAGAAGGAAAGTACCGATAATGACATTTGGAGATGACGCTTCTTCGCGAGCGCGAATAGCGTATGCTTGAGCAGGTGCTCTGGCCTCGGACCTCACAACTGTATCTTTGGTCATTCTCTGACTCCCACTCACATTCTTGGCACCTCTTGGTGGTCTCCCTCTAGCTACAGTATTACTCGGTCTCATATTTTGTATTCTAGCTTGTTCAGCCAACTCAGGACAATCACGGATAAAATGATATAATGATCCACATCTAAAGCAAGCTCGATCATTCAATCTACAACTTCCCAAATGTGTTTTACCACAATGCTTGCATTCAGGTCGATCAGATCAAACATTTTTGAAGTAGCAGGAGCTTTGAAACTCGAATGCGATCTAGCTCGATCTCTGTTCGAATGTCCCACATTAGCCTTTGAACAGTTATAATGCTCTCGAAATTTTTTTGATACAGACTAAAATAATTTACTCGAGGATCTCTTTCTTGCATCTCTAACTTCTAATTCAGCTTTTCTCTTCTCTTTACCGAGTTCTTCGACTTTACATGCTCGATCAACGAGCACAACAAACTCTTTGATTTCTAAAATCCCAACTAACAGACAGATATCTTCATTTAAACCATCTTCGAATCTTTTGCACATTATTTCTTCAGTGGATACACATTCTCGTGCATATCGGCTCAGTCGAACAAATTCTCACTTGTATTCTGTTACGGACATACGGCCCTGTTTAAGCTCGAGAAACTCTTTTCACTTTTGATCAATAAATCTCTGACTAATGTATTTCTTCCGGAATTCAGATTGAAAAACATCCCAGGTAATTCGCTCTTTCAGAACAACAGAAATCAAAGTTTTCCACCATTGATAGGTTGCATCTCTCAACAAAGAAATGACACATTTAACACATTCGTCGGTAGTACAAGACATTCATCAAACACTCGGATGGTCTTCTCGAGCCAAAACTCGGCTCCCTCAGAATCATCATCATTACTGGCCCTGAACTCTTCGGCCCCATATTTCTGGATTTTATAGACCGGAGGCTTATTCATCAGAGTCAAATTCATAACTGATGGTAGAACAGAAGTCTAAGGGGGATTAAGAGGGGGTGGGGGTTGTTGAACAGCCGGATTCATTCGTACGAACTCCGTGAACCACTACTTCATCATTTGGAAGAAGGCTTGCTTAGCCTCTCCCTCTTGGTTACTCGTTACGTTTCTAGAATTAGAAGGCACTGCCCTTTGAGTGGGATCGAGTGCATTACTTTACACATCATCTGCTATGGCTCTATCGAGATCCATTTACTATACGAAAACAAATTTTCAAATGTCAGGAATCGTCACACTATCGTAGTACAAAAATATGACATGTATAGCTAGACTCATACACGCTACGTTAATCCTAAAACCGACTAAATCGTAACTCTGATACCAATCAAATGTAACACCCCGAACCCATGTTCGTCGCCAGATTAGGGTTACGAGGCATTACTGATCAAAACACAATTCAAAACAGTCTTTCATTATAAATTATGCACAAATTAGACTAACTCAATCACGAAATTTTTTTTTCAAAAAGAAACTCGAATAGTAATTAGCAGCCCAATCATATAAATCACATTCGCACCTGTAGATAACTTAATCAATTAAAACTAATCATGCTTTACAAGCCCATAATTCGAACCTATTCACTATTATATTCATACCATTTGAATATTCAATATATATATTCAAGCTTATATCATTACATCATATTCACTAAACTTATGTCAAATCATCCATTGTATATATTTATTTAAGTATCAAACTTCTAGCCATGCCATTATAAAAAAAACTATGCACATATGCACACTAAGTAAGAACAATACATATTTTTAATTAATTATCAAGCATATCATTTTATAAGATATATACATGCGCATAACATTCTAAAACGAAGCCAATTCTAAATTCAAATACCAAATCATGGCTAACCCAATTCATTAATAGTTTATAAAAATAGTAATTTATATGTTATGCATATTGGTAATTTAAGACAAAACATAGGTAACCTACCTTGTTTTGGACAATTTTGATTTGTACAAAAAATTAAACAACATATGAGCATTAATTCGGACAACATTAATATGCTCAAAAACGGATAGCAATTATCCAACATTCAGATAGCATATAATTATCATTTGGACAGCATTTAATCAACAATTGGACAGCATTCAATTCACATTTGGACAGCATTTAATCAACAATTGGACAACATTAAATCAATATTTGGACAGCATTTAGTCAACAATTGGACAGCATTAAATCAACATTTGGACAGCATTTAATCAACAATTAGACAACATTCAATCAATATTTGGACATCATTTAATCAACAATTGGACAACATTAAATTAACATTTGGACAGAATTTAATGAACAATTGGACAGCATTCAATCAATATTTGGACAGCATTTAATCAACAATTTTGACTTCAATTAAGCCGAATTATATAACCAATCATCACAAAAATATGTTACAAATCATACCTCTAAAATGAGCTATTTCATGGCCGATTATACACTATCGTAGCATCATTAACGAAACACAACCAAAATAAATCATTCATCCTTACAAAAAGCTTACCAACATGAACTAATCATACCATATATATATCTCTTTGCATCATACCAAATTCATATACTAAGTATTCTACACAAATATTCCATGTTCCAAAATTTCTTAAACATTAGCATATTAGCATAAACCAAGCCATTTTCTCATGGCTAAATATTTACAATTTTCAAGACCAACCAAAACAAATGCTAGCCTATACATGCCATATGTTCAAAATTTTGAGCTTTCAAAATACCGAGATGAGGTCGATTGTGTGACAGACTTCCTTGAAGATCCTTGATCTCTTAACTAGCTTCTAAAAATCTATAAAAGAAATGAATGAATAGACACACGGTAAGCTTAAATAGCTTGGTAAGTTGTAAGTATATAATTTTCAAAGAACTCATAAAAATTACACCAGTAGGCCGAAATCAACTAACCATGTACACATACATATATAATCATATTTATACAATTAATTCATCTTTCATATGAAACATATTACTTACTTTTACTTCTAATTTCGTATAACTTAAACGTGTTTGAATTATTTAATTCAAACTCACATTCAGGTTTACAATATGATTTCCCGTTATACCTTGCGGGTTCAAAGAAAAGATACTCGATCGGCTTAAAAAGCTCGTACAATGCCAACGTCCCAGACGTGGTCTTTCATGTAATCAAGCAACGATGCCACTGTCCTAGACAGGGTCTTGCACGTAATCATATACGACGCAAATGTCCCAGACATGGTCTTACACGTAAATCTTAAATCAAGGCCAACGTCCCAGACGTGGTCTTACACGATGTCTTATTTTAGCATTTTTGTAGTTCGTATGACTTTCGGATGTCGTAAATCAACCAATTAAAACTCATAATTAATCATCATTTGTCAAATACAATTCAGCATAATAGGGTACACATACACATTTAGATTCGACTATACATAAAATAAATATAGTAAATTTAACTTCAATAATTTACTTACGAACTTACCTCGAACGAAGACAAGCGGATGGAATCGACTACTCGGCCACTTTCGACTTCCCTCATTCTAATTTTGTTTTCTTTTGTTCTTGATCTAAATAAATTCAAATTTAGCTATTTAATAACACATTTCATTCAAATTTATTCTGAAAACACATAAATGGGAAATTTTCATTTTAGCCCTTAACATTTTACATTTTTTTCACTTTAGTCCCTATTTCAAAACAACTCAAAACATTCAAAATTTCAACCCACTCTAGTTAGGTCGAATCTACCCAAGGTCCCTAGCCACCCATTTCTATCATTTATTGCACATGTTGACCCCTCAATTTACAAAATTCACAATTAAATCCTTAGTACACATTTTTACTAAAAATCACTTAATTAAACATAATAATCTAACATCAAAAAATTTATTTTTCATCATCAAACAACAATTTCATCACATTATCAACAATGGCACTTCTCAAAATCATCATCAATTCCAAAAATTAAAACATGGGCTAGGTAATATACAAAGCAACGATCTCAAAAACGTAAAAATTATAAAAAAATGGAACAAGAAACATACCTAATTTTGAGCTCCAAAGTGCCGAATACCTAAAATCTCACAAACGATAAAATTAATACATCCAGCCAAAAATAAAGAACGTGCATGGCCATTTTCATGTTTTCTTTTATTTAATACATATTAATACAATACTTACCAATTTAGCCTTAGTCATATAACATTAAAATCCCACTAACTAATGTCCTTACTTGTTCATGCATTAATTCAATCGTCCAATTGCATCATAAGGACCTCATACTTAAAAAGCTATGTCAATTCGACACTTTAACAAATGGCACTTAACTTTTTCATTTTTTACATTTAAATCCTTTTTCACAAATCGGCACACAAACGATAAAATTAATTCATGAAATTTTCATACATATAACTTAGCATGCTGTAGACACCAAAAATAATTTATAAAAATTTGACTCAGATTTGTTGTCCCAAAACTACTGTTCTGATTAAACTAAAACCGGGCTGTTACCCTCTGGTAGGACAATTATGTCTAACCAAACTGGCAAGTCACAACGTGAATGAAACGAATGACCATGTGGTTTTGACCTATGGCATCCTATGACAGGAAAACAGTCATGGCATAGCCTTCAGTAAATTAAAGGCTCAATTGGCCAATCGTAATACATGATGAGTATGCAAATCCATGAGGTTGAGTCCTTTGGTAGCAAAGAATATGAAATGATATGATAGAAATTATTCATGGCATAGCCTTCGACATGAGAATCGAAATGGCAGACCACGATACATGAATGAATATGTAAGACCATGAGGTCATAACCCATAGAAGTATATGAAATGATGTTATGAATGATCCATAAGTATATGAATTTTTATGAAATCACTAAAGCCGATTTCATATGAAATTGTGATGGCGCATTCATTACAATGCTTTCTGGCATATTCTATGGAACGTTTTGTAGTGTATTCTGTCTGCTACTCAATGGCATATTCTGATTGAATCTTCTAGCAACTTCTATGAAGTTCGTCAGGATAGCAAGAGAGAGTTTGTATGAAGCTTGTATAGTATGTTCTGTTTGGCCTGAATGGTGCAATCTTTCATGAATGTCTAGTAAGATTTATATACCTGTATTTTTGGTAAGATATGAACAAGTCAGATAGTTTTGTAATAAGTACAGCTGAGATAAAGTATTATTATGCTCAAGGTTAAGGGTTGAGTAAGATTTTTGAATTAATTGAAAAAGTTATCAAAACGAATCGTGTAGTTACAATATGGTAAAGGTATTCACCAAGATGATCTGAAATGGTTAGATATATATATTCGTAACTGTGTAAGATTTAAGGATTTGTCATTGAGATTTGTTTATATTATGATGAATGGTTGACTTAGATTTATTTGGAGTTTATTAAATCACGACTATCTAGGGTTTAATGACCTATCCTTAAATCATAAGAAATCTAGAAAATGAGTATTCTGAATATACGTATCCTTGAAGAAATGGATGTGAAGCTCATCTGAATAGTCCAAACAGTATCTTGTCAGTATCAATATGTGTGGTATATAATCAGAATAAGTTTGAGTGTCATTTTGAAGTCGTTCAGTTCAAAGAAAGTATTCGCTAAATACATATATATCCGCCCAAAGTAAATGTTAGCGAATAATTGTTTGAAAAACAAAGTATGGATTAATTGGATATGTGTTATTAAGAAATTATTATTGTGATAGAAATGTACGAAAGGTCTGAAAGGATTTCTCAGTTAACTAGATAAGGAAGATTGAGTATGATAATAGCATGATAACTAGTGTATAAGAGAAAGATGAGGTTGTGGTGGTAATCATTGGAATTAATAATGCAGAATAATGGTTGGCATACAGGAGTTCGTACAAGGTAGCTAAGTATCCATCAAGGTATTTTTATTATCTATATTCTAGTAATCGTGAAGAGTATATAAAAGATTGAAGAAGAAAGTATGGATGTTATATAAGAGATTAGATGAGTTCAAATTGCATGTTAAGTTGTGTATAGGTATGTATTATGTTGAAGTACATCTACATGAATGTGTCTAGTATATGAAGCATGAGTTCTAAGGGTTGTATGATTGGGGATCAGAAATGTCTGGTTTGAATCGTGTCAGTGTATGAGGGACTGGGATATAGGTTTGTGTCTAATCACTAAGGTGGAAAATAATCGATAGGCCCTAGAGGTGTATTCTAATGGATAACCCACATGGCGAGTTCCGTATATAGCTATGGTATGTCCATTTTGGCTCTTAAATGTAAGCAATGAAATTAGAATGATTCTATATATCTATTGATTATATGGTAAGTGCAGGACCAAGTTAAGACAGGACTGGAGGTGATGATCTGAAGAGACGTAATGGGAATATCATTGAGAAGATGCTCTGAAAATAAGTTGAAATCTGAACATTAGAAGAGGGCCTGCCAATAAGTTGTAACTGTAAAGGTTAGCCTGGGTTGAACTTAAGTATACCAATGAAGTTTTGAATACCTTGGTTTTTAAAGGATATTGATAAAGGACCAAATAAATTAAGGAACAATTAAAGAGATAGTGGGATGGACGAACTCATATTGAAAGAACAAATCTGAAAAGGTTGCATCTGATAACTTGAAGAAGGGCATAGGTTTATAGATAGTGAAAGTTAATATTAGGTATGAGAAGAAATTTCAAACATTGGTTTGCAAGAATACGATAAAAGAACCATGATCAATATGAGTTGAAAGAGATTCCTAAGAGAACAATGTTAGTGATACATGACAACATTGGATTCAAACTACAATATAGCAGATAGTGGGAATGAACATGTTGTGTGATTTGTGCGATGCTCATCATGATAGACAATTGATGTTGAAAGAAGAGAAGCTGGCACTTTATGGAAACCACGACCAAGGTATAAGTGATTAATTTTCACTGAGTTCTTACAAACTTACATGAGTTGTACTTATTATTTCAGGTTGAATGAGAATCTGCGCTAGGAGGGACGATACCAGGACTACACTAAGGAAGTGGCAAATCGAACTATTATGCATATAGAGCAAGTTTGGTGGTGTGTTCCAATTCCGAATGTTACCCAAATACCCATAGTTTAAGGTAACTGTGTTAGATTAGGATTTCAATTTTGATATCTCTGTAAGTAAATTACCATGTGTTGCAGTTGTAATTGCTTATTGCATATACATAAGTAATTTAGTTTGAGTCGGTGTGTGGTTAAGTTAAAATAAATTGTATAAGTAGAATAAGTTTTGTATGTATTCGCCTGGTAATATACAAGAACCGGATTTGGAAAAATTGGATCAGGTTGGGGGTGTTACATCCTAGGTCTTCATATAAGTTTAATTATGTGGACGAAATTAACTCTAAAGGATTTGGGCTCCACGTCAAGCATATGTCGCGCCATAGACATTGCATGGAGCGACACGACGATAAAAATATGGGTTCTTGAGTCTGTGTCATACTTTAGCAGGTCAAGAAGCTTGTTCCATACTCATCCCAAGTTCCTATGTCCATTGGGCCTAGAATTGAACCTCCTACACACTTAAATTCACAGATTAAAACTATCTAAGGCCCGTGTCGGCCTAATAGATCACTAACACACAAAAATGTGTTAAAAACACTTATTTTATTAATATTTAATACTAAAATGTTAAGCTCTAAAAATGCAATAAACAAATATAAAAGTACTAGAAAACAAGCTCTTTAAGTGTGAAAAATATAATTACTACTACATTTGACGGTAGGTCAACGACGTTATAAATATTATTTGTCTTACACTATTTTAAAAATGTGGATTGTAATAATGAAAGTGTTGGTTTGATTTGAATATGGAGTGTAGCACCCTATACTCTGGATTTGGCGATCGGGTTGGGTATGGGGTGTTACACTATTTATATCGGTAGTTGTTATTTTAGCAACATTTGAACTGTCGATATAGAAATTTAGACCTATTCCGGCAATCACAATTTTCACTTTAAAAAGTCTATATTGACATTACGTGTACCAAGGATTATGTTTTCATCGAAATAATACTTTTAAACGTCGATATAGAGTTTCAAGATCTATATCAATAGAATTTTTATTTTTAGTAACAGTTTTTAAGCTGTCACTATATTGCTGTTTGTTTGTGGTGTTCATACATGGCTAAAAATTTATTTATTAAGAAAAAAGAAGCACCTATTTTTTTAAGAAATGGATCACATCAATGTAATCACAAAAGAAGTATTCTTTTTTTTTTATCAACAGTCATTTGTTAAACACTTATCCTTTCCATTAAATCAAATATCTTGAGCATACTCAAGTTATTATTCACTAAAATTGGTACATGGGTAAAAGTTAAATAAATATTTAAATTAGTTTGAAATGAAAAAATAAATATTGATAATTCTTTTATAAAATATAGGTTTGGTAGCATGTTATGTTAATTGTACTGGACACCACAAATAGAACAACATAAAGTTAACTTGTACAACACAATTGGTAACATAGTTCAATTTAACCTATATCTACGAGGTTTTTTTTCAGAGAAGCAATCCTCTATGATAATCATAATACAAAGAAAATTATTTAAGAAAAAAAATTATTTAAGCTCAATCTCTACACTTTATGAATTTTCTCAACCTACTCTAGAAATTAGCAATATGTAACTTAGTTACATAAGAATGACAAAATACTTAAAATACTCTCCAAATAAGCATGAGAGTCATTAACAATATCACACAAACGTGCGTAAAATTTTAGAAATAGATTTAAATTTAGACATCCTTAGTGTTTTAAATCTGGTGGTAAACGTATGAAGTTTTGACATTTTGAATTTAAAAATTCCTTCATGGGCAGTATCCAAAATGTTATAGGTTTCTAAGATGAGACTCATATGGAAATCCTTCTAACTACTATGGATCAAATCTATTAAAAATAGAATACAAGGATTTAAAGTCATCATTGGCAGTCTTATCTTCTTTTACTGTCTAGCTTGCTTCAGGCTAAGGTTCTTTCACTAGTTTGAGGTGGATCCCAAAGTAGCACAACTTTTAATGCCTTTTCATCAATTGATTTGATGAAATCTCTCATTCAATCCTTCTAGTAAGAGTATTGGATCTATCTGGTAGTGGACGTGTGGTCGAGACTCCTTTATTGTCTCCATTGTAACTTACCAGACACATGATATTTACCAATTCAATTAGGTGTCCACTTTGATGCCTAGTGAAAGTAAGGTTGACAATATGTTGTGGTAATTGCAATTAAAATAAAAAAAATTGGAAAAATATAAAGTTAGCTTGCACAACACAATTGGTAATACAATTTCGACTAAACTTGTGTTTGTGATGTGTTGTCCGAAGAAGCAATCTACCATGATAATCATAGTATAATGAAAATTATTTAAGCTCAAACTCTACACTCGATTTGCAACCTCACATTTGTAAATCAAAGTGAGTTCTCTCAACCTACTATCCAAAAAAATTGTAGCCAACTTAATCATATAAGAATGATAAAAAAAACTAAAAAAATAGTTCCTCCAATGAATATATGAGCTCCTCTCTATTTACTATGTCCATTCAAGTTAGTATATGAAAATATATAAATTGCTAACAATATTCGACAATAAGTTTGATCTTTTCAATTTCCCAAGTGATAAGAATTCCTTCAGATATTATATTCATCAATGAATTATCTTTTTAACCTTATTTCAAATTCTCATCTTGATCAACACAATTTTCTTATCCATTAGGACTCTTTAACCTAACTTAATCTTACCTTGTAAAAAGATAACACATTCGATCCAAGTTTATAAAAATATATAGCTATATGTTTTTGTTGCATAAAATATCAAGACTCTGACACTATAACAACATGTGAAAAACTACCAACTAATGTCACAGGTCTAAAATTTTAGTTTGACAAACCACACGGTCTTAGACGATTTCTTTACTTCGAATCCGCCTAAGTCAACTTTACTCTCGAAAATGAGAATTCATAAAGGAATTTATCTAAGGCACCGAAATAAAGTAGAAGCAACTCGGAAAGATAAAGGCTTGAATCAAACAGAAAAGTCACAAGAAAATAATAACACACCAAGTGTTTAAGTAAATGCTCTCAAATATATTCTTTAAATTTCAATGGGAGACAAGGGATGATGTGATTAAAAATAAAGGGGGCTCTGTTTATAGTTGAGTTACCCTAGATCCAACGGTATCGATTGAATTACATCAATGCCTGAGATTAGTATCTATCTACAATATGAGAGTCCTAAGGGATTAAAACTTTATAGAATCTTATCCCTTAGTATTTACATTAACCATGGTAACTCTAGTTTTACTTGAGTGTTTCATAGGCCACTAAGGCTTCAAGTAGATGGGTTACATGAATCGGGCATGTAATGATCTGGTTTCTAGTGGTGTCAAATAATGCAGTTTAGGAAAACCTCATTTTCGTAAACCAAGCCTGAAAATATTATATAGGGATATTTACGGAGTTAGTGTATAGATGAAATGAAAATGGATTAAGTAATTTAGTTGAACTTGTGGTCAATTAAGGCCTATGAACTAAATTGTAAAGTCCAATTGCTACAGAATTTTAATTAGTAAATGACTTGGGACTTAAATTGCAATTAGCCAAAGGTATAAAAAGGTAATTAAACCCTTTATAATTAGGAGATAGCGGAGGGTAATGATGCTTGTTAATTAATTAAGTAAACCAAGGTTAATTAAGATAAAAACATAATTAATTAAACTAATTAAAACTTAATCTAAGTATATATATTAGTGGAAGAAGAGATGAAGTATCGTCTTCTCCAAACGGCCAAAGCATAGAAATAAGGAGGAGGACACCATTTTTGGTGTTTAAGTTATTCGACCATCTAATTCAAATAAGTCCCTAGCCATTTTCTTTGAATTTTATGGAAACTAAATCAAGAGAGCTTGATTTAGCTAGCCCATGTGCCAATTTTCTAAAACTGTTAAAGTTTTTGAAAGATGTCATTGTTGAGAAATGGATGAATTTGGTGTAAATTAATAGAAATTACGCTTAAATTATGAAAAAGAACTAAATTGTAAAGCTTAATTGATAGTTTCGTACATTGGGACCAAATTGAATAAAATGAAAAATTGTTATGAAATTTTGATGGGAATAGAAATTAAAAGGTCCTTAATGAGTGTATGTGAAATCATATTTTAATTCGAAGCTTTAGATCAAAAGTTATACTTGTTCTGAGTTTAGGGGCTAAATTGAATAAATTGGAAAATATGTATGACTTTGTATTTGATTGTGATCTGATATGGAATTTAATATTGTATTGTTTTTAGAATTATTACTTGCGGCTAAAGACGACACAGAGCCGTTAAGAGGGAAAGGAAAGGCGAGAGCTGACGACTAGTGACACAAGCTATCGGTTTGTATTTCTATGATTCATGATCAATTTAATTATTGCATATTTGTGATATTTTTCATAATTTGACATTGAGGTGTGCTAATAATGATTATTTGAATTGAATTGCTATGATTGAGATTTATTATCGATATAGAGGACTAAACTGAACAAAATGAAAAATAGCATAGCTTAATGATTTATGGTGTTTTGTATGAAATTGAGTTGAGATATGCTGTATAATTTGATGAAATGATGAATTGACAATAAAATGAGATTGATAGAATATGAATTAAGCTATATGGTAAATTGGATAATTGGTTACCCTATTAACTGTTTGAGCGGAGTAGAATATAGTTGGCATGCCATATGATAGATTGAGTACAAGTACTTCGACTTTATGTCGATGAGCTTTGGGCGCATTTTCCTTTGGACTTTACGATAAGTGTTGGGCACAATTTTTACTTTGGTTATACCGATGAGCACTAGGCGCAATCTATTACTTCTGATGTTCTGATGAGGCACTAGGTGCCAAATTGGTGTATTGGTTGCGATTCGTGTATCCGTTCGAGTCCAAGTTATGTTAATAGGGGATGAAATTTTTAAATTTATTGAATGATATTGGAAAATGGTTAAATGTTACAAAGTTGTACTAAAGATACTTATATACGATATTTGATTATCGATAGCATGTGAAAGATTATGCAAATCGATTAACGAGCCTATGGGCTGATATAGTAAGATAACGAATGAATTGATTCGATTTCGTGATGAAATATGGTATGATCAAATGTTGCATATTGAATAGATATACAAATATCATTGGCATTGAAATGTTGGTATGATATTTCTATTTAGCTTGGCTAATTGAAGTCTTGTACAGGTGATTCATATAAAGCATTTGGTATATTTGTGGCATATGTATATATTGATGTATTGGATGAGATTTAGTATAAGATGTGTTTAAATCGGTTGACCTTAGAAATCAAATAGGTTGTATGCAATTAATTATAATCTATATTATATTGATTTGAATCATGAAAATACCACAGAGCTTTATCGCTTAGCGTACAGTTTGTTTCTTGTCCGTAGGTTGAGGTACATCTCAAGGTCCCAAGCAGTGACTCTAGCATCCAGTCAAAGATCCTAGACTCTTCAATGTTTGTGAAGTTTCTTTTTGTTTGTGATATGACGTGTATCTAGATTGAGTTGGTTTTTGCATTAGGTGTTAATATTTAAGTTTAGGTAATATAAAGTTATGTATGATGAGTTATGCTAAGATTGAACATTAGAGAATGGCATATGTGACTGAATCGGTGATTGATTGTGATGAATTTGTTTCCTAAGTGAGCCAGGTTGGTGTCATTTTGGCCATTTTCAAAACAGCAAGTCATGTCGCGACGACATTCTCCCAACGTTGCAATGAGATGAAGCAAAGAATTGTGTTGCAACGACGTACATTCAAGGTCATGACGAGACCAGGTCAGTATGTGGCGTCGTAACGAGGAACCATTAATGTCGCGACGTCAACCCGATATTTTGAATTCTTTACATTTTGGTCCTAATTCGACCTCAGGTTTGGAATAGAGCTTTCATAAGCTCGTATAAAACCCAAAAATGGATATATATTATATCATATGCATGCATTGCTTGCAATTAACTATTTAATGATATAAAACAAATGTAATTTAATCATAGTTGCTCCGGCAATGGATGTGACACCTTGTATTCGGACCCGACGATCGGGTTGAGTATCGGGGTGTTACAGGGCCAATTCAAGTGGGTCAAATGAGTCTCATATAATTAGTTATCCGCGACCCCTAACACTAATACAAAGTTGTGATTCTACAGTGGTTGCATACATTGGTACAAGTCTGGCCACATATTCAGCAACTATTTTTTTTTGGTCGTAATTAGAGTATCCACCAATAATTAAGTAGCTTAACAAATATAATTTTTAATTTAAAAATAATAAAATATATAAATTTTCACAAAATTATATATTTTTATAATTTATTTTGAATTTTTCTACTAATTAAATGAGTGATTGATTAACTCTGATATTACCGTCAACAAGAGATTTTACATCGACATTGCTGCTTGATTTTTCTTTGTCAATGGCAACAAAAATTAGTTGAAGTAGATGATTGAGCCATTGCCATAAAAAGTGGTGTGTGGAAACTGAACCATGGAATTATCAAAAGTCATCACCAATCGATACTTTTGAAGGCACTTACACGTCGTCTCACATGGTGCTCAAAAAGTTAATTTTTTGCGTAGTGTATGTATGAACTGTGTGAGGTTTTTCACACGATGAGTGAAATTTAGAAGGCTAGACTTAGATCTCGGCTCCCCATTGATTCTCATTTTTATAATTCAACCAACACAGACGAGAGAAAGACAAGGTGGTGTTGTGGTCTTGATTTATAATTAATTAATTGTGGATAACATCTATCTATAATATATATAGAACTATGAGTTTGAAAAAAAAATTAATTTAGTAAAATTATTTTATTTTTCATCATATTATTAGATTGATATTTTAAAATAATTATAATATTTAATTTAAAAATATTAATTAAATTGTGATATTTATATATTAAAAAATTAATTATAATTTAATAGAAATTCTAGTAACTATTCATTTAAAAATAATTATAATTTAATTTTCAATTATTACTTAAAATAATTTACTTAAAGTAACTATAATTGAAGTAAAAGTTCAGGTAAATTTTTTTATAATTACAGTCATTTTAAAAAGTGTTTTTAATTTGATATTAGTTTTTTTATTATTTACAAATTAATAGAGTCGGTTTATTGAATATTAAGAAATTGAATAGTAAAAAGTGCAGAGTATCTTGAAAATAGTACAATGTTTTAATTATGATTTAATTTTTTAATATTATTAAAAAAATTATTGATATATTAATTTTTAATATGGTATTTGAAAAAAAATTATTATATGTGAATTGTTAAATAAATTAGCATATTTAAATTATATTTAATTATTAGAATAACAAATTAAAAATTAATTAAAATAAGATATTATTTAAAAATTAATTAAAAAATTAAACGAGTAAAATCATATGCAATGAATGTGCCGTTAGAAACTAATTATATAAAAAAAGAGACTCTTTTTAAATTCCTTTTTATTTTTCTAAAATATTTTCATATTTGAAAATTAAATTAAATTTATATTAAATTGAAAATGGAACCAGTTTGAAAAAAAATTATACTAAAAATTATTTCAAAAACTCGAACTAAAAACTTTATTTAAATAATATACATATTCTCATCGCTTGATTTAGGGTGGGTTTGGATAGGCGATTGGGTATGGTGCGGTGCGTTTAGCCTACTTTTTGTCGCACGCTACAGTATTGCTACAGTATTTAATCTCACCGCCACTGCTGTTTTTACACTAACCGCAGGTAAACGCACCGCCCATCCAAACTAACCCTTATTCTATTTATCTTTCGCCTAATACATTGTCATTCAAAATAAAGTAAAAGATCGGAGGTTTAATGCAGGTCATGTCAATGTAATGAAATGAAAATGAAATTCATCTGAGTTGAATGAGCCAACGATAGGGCCCACCTAGAAGCATAGCATAGGGCCCACTTAGAAGCATAGTATAGGGCCCATCAAGAAGCTCAAGCCATCGGGAGGAAATTGCCGTTGACTTCCTCCTTCATTTTTTTTATATTAATTAATTTTCTATTGCTAGCTGTCATGATGTTTTTGTTTTCAAATTTGGTTAAAAATTAAAATTATTTATTTTCCCTTCAATTTATAAAAAAAATCTTTTAATTTTTTATTTAATTTTTTTCTTTTAAAATTGTGTTGTTTATCAAATTATCTCAAAGTAAATGAAAAAAATTAACGTCGGTTAACTTTCTTAATATGACATTCATGTAGGGTGACACTCTACATGTATTTTATAATAATAATTAATTGATTCTTTTTTAAAATTAAAAATATTAAAAAATATTTTTTTAGAATTTTCATACTTTTTAAATAATTTAATAATTTTTATAATATTTTTAGATTTTTTAAAAAATTAATTAATTATTGAGATGACATCTATGTGTATGCCAATTAAGCAAAGTTAATAGACATTAACTTTTCTATCTATTTTAAAATAATTTGATAAGTAATATTAATTTAAAAATTAAATAAAATGTTAAAATAAATTATTATGGCTTAGAAATTTTGTTTTGGTTTTTGAGCTGGAATTCTGATTTGTAAATTTGTAAGGATAAAACGAAAATCTGAAATTTATATTAATTAAAGACTAATTTTTTATCACTCCAATTGTGATGAAGTCTTGTTGATAAATTCTTTATTAAATGGTAAGCAAATTGAAGAAAAGAGTGTAAAATGGGAGGTTGAAATGAGAAATAAGTGACAGAAACAAGAGGAGGATTTGATTAGTATATAAAACCAAGGAAAAAGTCCAAACAAACACCAAGTCTCCATTATCCCGTTCTCCTCCACATCCCATCTACTTGGTTGCTTCGCCCCTCGTTCTTCTCTTCTTCCTCGAACCTCAAGAAAGCTTTTCTTTTTTCTTTTAAAGTCAATAATCCTTTTGACTTGCTATATCTATTCAATCCCAAAGAAAAGATATCGAAATTGCAAAAAGAAAACAAGTTATCAGACCATATGGGGAACTGCTTTGGTACTCAAGTTGATCATCATAGCCAGCCACCCACCCCAGGTACGTACAAACAAACTTGCCTTGGATTTTCCGACAGCAGCAACCACCCCAACCAAACCAATTCATATGATTGAACACACATGCAGAAGATACGAAGAAGCTAAAGGACAGCAGCAACCAACATGGAGTGGTGCCACCTACAGGAAACAAAGAAAGCGGTGGCGGTGAAGGGAACGAAACAAGCAGTGGAAGAAGCAAGGAGGGCGAAGGAGGAGGAGTTCCGGCCAGTGGAAAGATTGTGAGCACCACCTTGAAAATATTCACTTTGGCAGAACTTAAGGCAGCCACCAGAAATTTCAGACCTGATACGGTGCTGGGTGAGGGAGGTTTCGGTAGAGTGTTTAAAGGTTGGGTTGATGATAAAACCTATGCTCCTTCTAAAGTCGGAGTTGGCATCGCTGTTGCCGTCAAGAAATCTAATCCCGATAGCTCTCAAGGCTTGCAAGAATGGCAGGTATTTTACTTTTTTATTTTATTTTATTTCTTATTTCCCATTCATTCTTACAAACATTTATCAACCATGTTAATTTCATTTTAGGACTCTTATTAAATTCATTTTTATCTTTACTTTTAGTACTTTTAAAAAAAATAAATTTATTTTATTCTTAAGTTCGTGTATAATCAGAATAGTCATTATATGATTGAATGAAGAGGCGTATTTGATAATGTAAACACCAGCCAGCAGAATTATTTTGTTTTCCGAAATATACGGCGCGTGTTATTTTATGTATACTTTTCTATGCTTTTTATAATTTGGCCTCATTTTCCATGAGATAGTTGGAATTTTATTACTGTATGTTCATGCAGGTTTAACACAATTGATTTATATTTTATGTATTCCCAGGTTCTCATTGTCTACTTATTTATCAATGTTAGGTTTAGTTGGAGTATTTTTTTTTCTTTTACACGGCAATAAATCAATTCAACTACTAATATTTAGTCCACTCTTATAACTTATTTTTAGTTTTGAAACTTTTTTGAAACTTTTTTATTATTTAATTTTAAGTTTAAATTTGTAGAAACTTTTTTTTATTTTACATCTAATTATTATAATATAGATAAAATTTTTCCTCATATTATTACATTAGTGATAAATGAGTAGTAAAACTACATCAAATTATGCACTGAAATTTGCATTTTTATGTAAAGAAATGATTTTCAAGAATGGTTGCATATGATATGAATGCTTTGAGATTAAGTTGATTTAGGGAATAATATTGTGTGAGAACAGGCGGAAGTTAAATTCTTGGGCAAGTTCTGCCATCCAAATCTGGTAAAGCTGTTGGGATACTGTTGGGAGGAAAATCAGTTCCTCCTTGTCTACGAATACATGCAAAAGGGAAGCCTGGAAAACCATCTCTTTAGATGTAAGTAATTAAGGAAAAACACACATTGATCTATCATATTCATTAAACATGCTATTTTTCGAGAAGATTAAAGCTTATTTTATATGTAAACTCAATGCAGTAGGCGGAGCAGAGCCTCTTACATGGGAAACGCGGCTTAAAATAGCCATTGGGGCCGCCCAAGGCTTGGCTTTTTTGCATACATCAGAGAAGAGTGTAATCTACAGGGACTTTAAAGCCTCCAATATTTTGCTAGATGGGGTAAATTTAAAGCCACTCTCTCTTTCTCTCTCTTTCTTTTACATAATCACTTAATTTTTTAACTTTATAAAAAAATTCATTTAATTTTTGTTTTTTATACTTTAAATTTATATTATTTATTAAATCATTTCAAAATAAATGAAAAAATAATGTTTATTAAACTTTACTGATGTAACATATACATGGATTATCATGTAGATGTCATATTAAAAATTAATTAATTTTTTAAAATTTTAAAAGAATTATAAAAATATATTTTTAAATATCTTTAATATTTAAAATTTTATTAATTGTTAAAGTAATATACACTAATACGTCACCACACCAATAAAATTAATAATTATTAACTTTTCAATCCATTTTAAAATAAGTTAGACAAATAATAAAAATTTAAGAAAAATTTAAGAGCTATGAAAAATTAGATAAAACTTAAAATAATTGTATTTTTTATAAAATTAGGGAAAAAAATATTATTACATTGTTTTGGGGGGCGGGTGGGGTTTGCTTTAGCTTTCTCATATTACGATAGTGCTAATAATTTAGCTATTAAACAAGTTGATTGACCGCTTTTCAGGCCTACAATGCGAAACTTTCAGACTTCGGGTTGGCAAAATTGGGTCCTATAAATGGCAATTCGCATGTCACCACACGTGTTATGGGCACTTATGGTTATGCTGCTCCTGAATATGTTGCCACAGGTAAATTTACCAATCTTTCGCCCACATATAGCATATTTAGAATGAATTCAAAGGTGGGGTAAAGAGAAGGGTTAATATATACCATGTAATTCTAATTAGTAATTTGTTTCTATTTGGTATTTAAATTTTGTTTTTGTACTTAATTGATATCTAATTTTAGAAATCGTAAGTTGATATGGTATTCTTTTTTAAGTATGTGACTAATATCGTTAAAACATGTTAACGTGGTATGAACAATTAATAGAATAGTGACACGTGGTGGCTTCATATTTTGATACATGATAAAAATATGAGGCCGTCTTGTGTCATCATACTATTAGTCATCAATATCACATTAGCACTATGCCAGTTTTTAACGATGTTAATTGGGTACTTAAAAGAAGTACTAAATTGACTTACAATTTAATGTTTAGGTATGAATTAAATTAAAAAAATTAAATACCAAATATAGATATTTCCGTATATACTATCCCTTCAAAAAAATAACGAAGACTGACAAAACATAACAAAATTTTATAGGCCATTTGTATGTTAAAAGTGATGTATATGGGTTTGGAGTTGTGCTGTTGGAGATGTTAACAGGCCTAAGGGCCCTGGATACAAATCGTCCCAGTGGTGAGCACAATTTGGTGGAATGGGCCAAACATTCACTGACTGAGAAGAGAAAGCTCAAGAAAATAATGGACCCAAGGCTAGAAGAACAATACCCAATCAAAGCTGCATTGCAAGCCGGTGAGCTTATTTTAAAGTGTCTGGAAGCTGATCCGAGAAACCGTCCATCCATGGAAGAGGTGTTGGAGACGTTACAAAAGATAAATGCAATCGATGAACAACCTAAAGAGAGTAAAGCTACCAAATCTAAGCTAAAGGTTAACAATCATCGGTCTCCAGTGCATTCTAAGCAAGGTGGTACCGGCAGTCGGAACACAAATAATCATCGCCACTCTACAGCTAGGTCGCATAGATAATTAGCATTCCAGAGATGTGCATGTAACGCATTGTAATAATGATTGCTGCTGCTATTAGCAAGCAGCTTAATTTCATAGAATTCAGTTCCAATATATATATGTAACTATTTTTTGGGCTCGTATATAGGCAAGCAACGGATATGTGACATACAATTCCACTACAGGCGTTACTTGAGGCCAAGTTTTATGTCAAAGTGAAGCGCATGTATTATTGTTAACCATAATAGAAAATATTTGTGTTTTTATCTTTTTTACGCGGTGGCATACATTTCTCTCTTTTACTACGAATTGAGAACAAAGCCGCTGACTGAGAGTGAGAGAAAATATTTGCCCACCCCGGTTAATGCTTTCCCTGCTTGCTTGGCTTCATGCTTTATTGTAATTTGTAATTTGTAATATATATTGAATGGCATGGTTATAAAGAGTGACGTAAATTCGATTATAACACCATATCTTATCTCGTACAATACTTAATATGGCAAAAACACTAGACAATTGTTTATGCAATAAGATGACAACCACCTAAATCTACAAGCTTACATCCAAAGAATAGTGGTATTGCAACTATTTTCTAAGTGGAGGAGAGTTGTAACAGCCCGCCTGTCGAAGCCTTGGTATCTAGTTATTGTTTGGTGTGTCTTGGTAAAAACAAATGTAAATATGAGTAAGTAAAGTGTTTATTTTGACTAAGTATAGGATTCTTTGTATGCGTCACTTGGCGAACTCTTAGCTTTGGCATAGACTTGTGATTTGGAGAATTCTTCTGTTAACTGTATGCCACCCAAATGCTTTGACGAACTCGTTTGGTTTGCAATTGAATAGATTTGTTTATTATTTTAGTAAAGAAATTTAGTTAGTTAAGTTGAGACTTAGTTAGAATGGAACTAAGCTACTATAGATGAAAAGACTTAAATTGTGATAAGCGCATTTAATCATGGGAATTAAGAATGTTAGTGGAATTATCTGATTTTCCACTAAACTTTGTCTTCATGCTTAAGTATATAAGGATAACAGTGCCTTCACCGAAAATCTTTACGTTTTCTTTGTATTCATCTTCCTCATTGATTCTCTTTGCACTTTCTAAAAACTTAAGTCTAGAAAACCTCTCCAAAGTTGGGTTCGTTGTAGACAGCTAACTTACACATTTGTTTAGCTCACTAGTAATTATTGATGAACCCCAGGTTATTTTTGAAGTTATTTACGGATTTTTGGTTTTACATGCATAAGTATTAGATTGGTGTGTAAAGAAGGAAACTTTCTGGTTTTGGGTTCAAAGTTGATGTTTTTTAAATGCATGTTTAGATTTGACAAAGTAGTGATCTAACATGTAGAATTATCCCTATTTTTAGCTCAAGAATCTACTGAAGATTAAAGTGATAAAGGCAAGGACCTGCTATATAGACTTTGCTATATTTCTGGTGAGTTCCTTCTTACTTACATGTGTTGTGGTTTTCTTTTTCTTATAGTTATATAATGTAAGTATTTTTTCTCTATAAAGTGTGTATAATGTAAGTGTGTGAATAAGGGTTGTCCAGAGCTAATAGTTTGAGTCCAGTATATTTGGGATAAGAAGAATGGGTCATTTCCATGTTAAGCCACTATCATCTGCCTCTGATATGAATGATTTGATATGATCTGATACGTGGAGATGAAGTTGATATATCTTTGTGTAGCCTCAAATACGGCAGATATATTGCAAATCGAATTGGTAGATCACGATAGAACATGCTATTAAATGATTCTAATAAGGGAGCTATAAGGGGAGAATGTATATGAATGAATCAAAATTACATTATATGTATCTAACTCTGAATTATGGCTACGTGGCTAACATGAAAATGGGATGTCTGAGTTATGTTATGTTGGCATATAACATTCGCCCATATTATATGCCTTCGGCGTACTGAGTCTGTCTGAATCTTGTATACGCTATTGGGCATACTATGTGATAATATAAGAAGTCCATTTGAAAGATTCGATTGTGCAGTCAATATTCTTATGTAAGGTCTTTTTGGAACTCACAAAGTTCTTTTGAACTTAGCCCGTTACCCTTTTCCTTCTCAGGCCTACTAAGTGAAGGAATACTTTCTGAAGGACTATGCCAGATGACATCTATTGTTATGAGATAACTGTTTATTTGTATTATGTATGACAAATGGGGGTGATGTCTAGTTGTATTTTAAAAATGATATGTACCTAAGACTTCTATTGGTAAATTATGATTTAATGAAGTTTCATTAAAGTTTATAGAATGGTTTTAAAGTATTATATTTTGTTTGATGAAAAATATCTCACTGAAATTTATATGCCATTTGGCTTATACTTATTTTTCGTGTTTTATTAAAGGTTTCATTTAAACACTGTAGTCTCACAAAGTTTACACCAGAAACAGTTTTAAAGATAGATGATTTCTAAGTTGTGATACATCATACTTGGATTCTTGTAAGAGATCGTGTTTGGCGTGTTACACACCTTTTGTATTCTTTTTCCATATGACTTTTGTTTCTTACACAAAATGATTTTAAATGCCTCAAATAAGCTTATAAAAGTTGGAATGAAATGTATAAAGTGAAATTAGCATTGAATTGACTTAATGTTCAAATGTGGCATCCATTGCTTTGGTTACCAATAAAACCCAAGTAAGGGGTGTTACAACATCTTACAACATCTTTTTCTTTGGCAATATTCGCAAACTTTAGATTGACTTATTTTATATTAGAATTCTACTCACTCAAGGATTTGTTTACAATACAAACCGTATTAAAATTTTCTAGCATGATGTCGCAACTTTCATTAATATCAGGAGCATCATCATCATGATTGCTAGTTGCATCTAATGTTGTGGTTGTTGTTGTGGTCACAAAAGAAGAAATTGTTAGAAAAAACGGGTTTCAAAACAAGATATTAGTTGTGATATCTAAATTAATAAACACTTAATCAAAATTTTCGATTCATTTAGGATGAGCACTTTGACCGAGTAGTCTTCTTCACTATCCTCAAGCTCACATCTGTCGAGTGTGGTCTTGCTTCAAATTAGAAAAATTTTCACAAAAACACCAATGGGATAATTCTATAATTTCTCTAAACTTTTGGGTCAAGTTATAAATCAGAAAAATATCTTTAGAAATTTTCTGAAATAATATCTTCAGAGAATTTTCTCTCGACAACTTTCTCTTGAATTCAAGTGTGTGTAAATAATGACATAGGACTCTCTTTATATAGGGAGAGTTTACAGAGTTCAGCTATGATTAAATTTAATATTAAATCTTATTAAAATAATAGAATGTTTATCTACAAGATAAACATTAAATTTAATTTAATATTAAAATAATCACTTTAATATTAAACTATTAAAATAATATTATTTTTTGAATACTTAATCTTAAATCAAATTCTCTGGTAGAGTCTTAATATGAGTGTAAGTCTTCCACTACTCAACCATCGATAACCAACCGTCGCCGGCCACTTGGACACCGCCGTTACAGCCATCGACACCGTTGTATCCGCTGATACAGGTGCAACACCCTTATGACACCCCAAGCTGGTTTGGCTGCTACCGGTTCAGTTTTGGTCAATGACAACCTGACACGTCCGGTTTAGCCACTGATTGGATTGTTGGCCCGATTTCACATACCGGGACTGATTTGACCAGTTTTTGGGTCTTGGTCTCAGTTTTTGGGCTCCCAGACCCAATTTACGATCTCATGTCCAATTTTCAAGTTTAATTACTCATTGGGCCAATTGTCTGACTTGAAAATTAACTTCCAAAAATATTATATCAACTTTAATTGATTTCATTAATTTAATTTTACTTGATCAAAATTAATTTTTCAAAAATCACTTAGATTTTTCAAATTTACTTTTCAAGAAAATTCTTTAATCAAATATCTAGTTGAACAATTCTCATAACCACCTAATTTAATTCCACATCGAATAAATTGACTCAATTAAATTATTTCTTACATCGTAGAATTTTCTTTTGATTGCAATTATGTCTAGAAGCATCGTTCCAATAACTCGCAATTACTTAATAATGGAGTCCATTCACAAGAAGTACCATGATTGAAAACTCCTTACTGTATACTCTTTACGAAAGAAATTCATCCAACTGTTTTGTCAAATGACCTCGTCATGTGTGTGTTATCCTCATATGATATCATTGATTCCTTTGATTTAAATCCGTTCACTTGATACAATCCTATTTTATCTCATTGTCACCATTGTGTCTTCTTAATGATTAATATGATCACTATCAACAAATGACTGTGATAAATTACTCGTTCGAGAAAAAGCAACCCGTGACCACGTTCCATATTTGTCAATCTAGACAATGCCAATGAGAGTTTATCATTAACTCCTTAATTCATCTATGAATTACATTGTTGCAAGTAAAGCCATGATATACACAAGTCATGTACCCAACATACCGGCTATGGGCTCAATCATCATTAGAGCATAAGCCTCCACTTAAATTAAATCACATGAGTTGCATACGCATGGATAGTGACTAACTTAGGATTTAGGTGAATCACACCATGAAAGTCACAAGTGAATTAATTTACAAATAGATTCAGAAATAGTTCATCTTGGGTCCTATCCAATGCATCATTCTACCAATGAATACATTTATGCCTCTACTCGTGGAGTTAACTACTATGATAGCCAAGACTACTCATCTCCCCAATTGGAATTGTAGACGACATAATAATCCTTCTTAGTATTTGAATCAAATGCTCACATTGATTCTTTTACGGGATTACGGACTATTTAGATTACCTACTGAAGTAAGTTGTCTTTTTCACAATGCAAACGTTCTTTACAATGTCACTTATCTTCAATTTGAACTTTAGACAATCAATAAGCTAATATTTGTTTGTCACAATTTCGCTATGCATGCAAAATATAAAAGATATAAATACAAAAGACATAATAGTGAAATGTGAAATTAACTTTATTTATTTATTTATTGTTCAAATAAATAGAAAATAATTACATATTTACTATAATATGGGCACATTTCCCAATAGAAACAACTTTCAATTTTGTATAGAAAGCAACATTTTTGTAAATTCATTATCATCAAACTCTTCAACCTTTGAATCTTGTTGAAACACATCAAAACGATCGAAATACATCAAAATTGTAACACCCTTCACCCGTATTCGTCGCTGAAATTGGGTTGCAGGATGCTACAATAATTTATAGAACATAAACATGCAATTTCCATTTCAAGATTGTTTTAAACAATCATTAAATATCAATCATTCAATTAAAACATGTTATACATGAAAAATCGGGTTTAAATCAAGCTTACGAAAACTCTAAAAACAATTCAAAGTAAAAAAGTACTAATTTGAAACTTTACATAAAGGTGAGACAAAAATACAAAGTAGGTGTCACACAACTGTGTGACCAAGCCATCTGAAAAGCTGAGGCCATGCGACAATGGTTCACATGGTCGTGCCTTCAAGCTGTGTACAAGATTGATGCTGTGTAATGTTGAGTTACATGGCCGTGTACCTATACTGTATAACTCATTGAGATCATATTTACCAATCACCTACCATATCATAGAGAGAACAAGGTCGTTCTATAGGAAAAATTGGGTTTTGAAAAACTCTACGGAAAATAAACTTAGGGGAAACAGAGTTTTAATTTTTTTTCCAAAACAAGATCTTGGTTATGATATCCAAAGTAACAAGCACTTAACCAAAATTGTACCTTTTTGATTCATCTAGGAAGAGTGCTTCAATCGAGTAGTCTTCTCTGCTATACTCAAGCTCATGTCTGCAGAACGTGGGCTCACTTCAAATCAGAAATTTTTTTCACAAAAATTACAAGTGGGGTAATTTCCCAATTTCTCTAAAATTTTAGGTCAAGTTGTAAATCGAAAAAATATCTTTAGAAATATTCTGAAATAATCTCTTCAAAAAAAAATTTTCTCTACAACTTTCTTTCGAATTCAAGTGTGTGAAAAATAATGACTCAAGACTCTTTATATAGGAAGAGTTTAGAGAGTTCAATTATAATTGAACTTAAACTTAATCACTTTAATCTTAAATTAATATAATATTTATCAAGATAAATATTAGATTAAATTTAATATTAATTTTTATTAAAATAATAGAATTCTTATATACAAGATAAACATTAAATTTAATTTAATATTAAGATCATCACTTTAATATTAAATTAATAAAATACTATTAAGATAAGTATTTAATTTAATTTAATATTAAATTATTAAAAAATATTTTTTTGGAATAGTTAATCTAAAATCAAATTCTCTGGTAGAGTCCAGTAGAAGTGTAAATCTTCCACTACTAAAGCATCGAAGACCAACTATCGCCAACCATCGGGATGTTGCCGTGTTCGGTGATGCAGGTGAGACACCCTTATGGCACCCAAGCCGATTCGATCCAAGTCAATGACGACCCGACCGGTCCAGTCTAGCCACTAGTTGGACCGTCGACCTAGTTTTACATACTGGGCTCGGTTTGACTAATTTTTGGGTCTAGGTCTCAGTTTTTAGGCTTTCGAGCCCAATTTATGATCTCAGGTCCAATTCTCAAATTCAATTACCCATTAGGCCAATTGTCTAACTTGAAAATTAATTTCGAAAAATATCATATTAATTTTAATTAATTTGATTAATTTATTTTTACTTGATTAAAATTAATTGTCCTAAAAATTACTTAGATTTTCCAAATTAATTTTTGAAAAAAAGTTCTTTAATCAAATTCTCTAGTTGAATAATTCTCACGACCACCTAATTTAATTCCACATCGAATTAATCGACTCAATCAAATTATTCCCAAAGTCATAGAATTTTCTTCTGATTCAAATGCAGTCCGATCGAGCTTTTTTTGAGCTAGCAAAGGGACCAACCTGACAAATACAATTAGGCTCTAATGATTGCAATTATGTCTAGAAGCATCATTCAGATAATTCACAATTACTTAATCATGGAGTTAGAAGTACCATGGTAGAAAACTCCTTATTGCATAATCTTTACGAAAATAATTAATCCAACTATTTTGTCCAATAACCTCATCATGTGTGTGTTATCCTCATATGATATCATTGATTCCTTTGACTTAAATCCGTTCACTCAATATAATCCTATTTTATCTCATTGTCACCATTGTGTCTTCTTAATGATTAATATGATCACTGTCAACAAACGACTATGATAAATTACTTGTTCAAGAATAAGCAACCTGTGGCCATGTTCCATATTTATCAATCCACACAATGCCAATGAAAGGATATCATTAACTCTTTAATTCAATTATGATTTCCACTATCGCTAGTAAAGTCATGCCATACACAAGTTATGTACCCAACATGGCTCGATCATCTTTAGAGCATAAGCCTCCACTTATATCAAAGCACATGAGTTGCATATGCATGGTCAGTGACTAACTTTTAATTTAGGTAAATCACACCATGAACGTCACAAATGAATTAATTCACAAATGGATTCATAATTAATTCATCTTGAGTTCAGTCTAATGTATCATTCTATCAATGAATACATTTATGTCTCTACCCGTGGAGTCAACTGCTCTAATACCCAAGACCAGCCATCTCCCTTATTAGAATTGTAGACAACATAATAATCATTCTCAGTATTTAAATCAAATGCTTACTTCGATTTTTTTACGAGATTACAGACTTATTTAGATTAACTACTAAAGTAAATTATCTTTCTCGCAATATAAACGTTCTTACAATGCCACTTATCTTCAGTTTGAACTTAGACAATCAATGAGCTAATATTTGCTTGACACAATTTCGCTATGCATGCAAAATATAAAAAATAGAAATACAAAAGGCATAATAGTGAAATCTGAAATTAATTTTATTCATTTATTAATCATTCAAATAAATAGGAAGTAATTACATGTTTACTACAATATGGACACATTTCTCAACAATCTCTCACTTGCCCTAGTGAAGTAAATGTGTCATGTTTCGCATTCTCATATCCTCGACGTGTTTGTTAAAACTCCTAGTTACAAGAGTCTTAGTAAATGGATCAAAAAGGTTATCTTCAAAAGCTACTTTCATCACATCTACAATTCGTTTGTCTACTACCTCTCATATCAAGTGATACTTCCGATCAATGTGTTTTGTCTTCTTGTGACTTCTCATTTCCTTAGTATTAGCTATTGCAGCACTGTTATCACAATATAGTGTTATATTTTTTCCATACCAGGAATAACTTCAAGACCAATTAAGAACTTTCAAAGCCATATTGCTTCTTTCGTTGCCTCAGAAACAACCACATACTCGACCTCCATAGTAGAGTTAGCAGTGCAATTTTTTTACAGTTCTCCATATTATGGCTCCACGACCTAGAACAAATAAATTTCTCGACATCAATTTCCTCAAATCTTTACTAGTTTGGAAGTTTTAGTTTGTGAATCCAACAAAAGTAAAGTTCTCCCCAAAATACACAAGCATATAATCCCTGATTCTTTTAAGATACCTTAATATATGCTTTCAAGCTTGCCAATGCTTGAGTCCTGGATTCACCTAATATCGACTAACCTTTCCTACTACAAAACATATATTCAGACGTGTGCAAAGCATCGCAAACATAAGGCTTCCAACTGCCGAGACATATGGAACCTTACTCATATGTTCTCTTTCTTCCGTTGTCTTAGGATAGTCATCTAAAGAAAGATGAAAACTTGATGCAACCGACTGAATGTCTGGCTTAGCATCAGTCATTACAAAAAGTTCCAGTACTTTATTGATGAATAAAGCTTGAGATAGAGTTATCATTTTATTCTTTCGATCCCTAAGGGTTCAAATTCTAAAAATATAACTAGCTTCACCCAAGTCCTTCATGCTAAACTATTGAGCTAACCAAAGTTTAACCGATGACAATTCTCTTACATCATTTTCGATAAGTAGAATATCATCGAAATACAAAACGAGAAAGACCACCTTTTTTTCATATATACGCTTATAACCACAAGGTTCATGTAACAACCTATTTTCAGTTGTATAGAAAATACTGGTTTCGGGGCCATCAAATTCGATGAGTAAGTTCGTAAATATTACTATTTAATATTTACGAGTCAAATTTAATTTTAAAAATAGTTTTGATTTGATAATTTATGTTATTTAAGCGATTTATTAAGTTCAAGTGGTAAGACCCTAAGGTCAAGTGGTTTTAGAAAATGAGGTATCGGGACCTTGTTTCTATAAATCAAGCCGTAAATATTTTTATAAATATTTACAGAGCTTTATTAAGGTTTTATTAAAGTTTTATTAAGAAATTTTAATGTTTTGATAGTTAATTAAGCAAAAAGGACTAAATCATAAAAAGTATAAAAATTGAATTCTACTAATTAAAAATGTTTAATTGCTATGGAAACTTAAATTCATGGACTAATATGGTAAATATACCATATTTATATGAGTGGGCGGTTGGCTTTGTCTTGTTATGAATATATATATGTTTTATTAATTAAAATAAAACAAATTATAAGGTAAAAAAATAAAACAAAAGAAATCATCTTTCTCCTTTTAATGTTTTGCCGAAATTAAGAAAGAAGAAAACTCCATGGAAGCTTCAAGCTTTGGCCATGTTTCATTTGAAGCATTTAAGTCTTTTTTAGCCTTGTTTCTAATAATTTTTATGTTTTCGAGATCGTTGCAACTAGGTCCAACTAGTCCGTACCTTCGATTTTGAAATTGTTAAAGATTTTGAATGTTTCCATTGATGAATATAGTGATTTGTGATCTTAAATAATGAATTTGAAATATTAGTTGTTATATAAAAGTATTTTTTTAAGTGATTTTTGATGAATTTATCGATTAGGGACTAAATTGTTAAGACAATAAAAGTACAAGGATTTGATGTAAAATTATTGTAAAAAATGGGCTGAAATGGAGGCTATGAATATTTGACTAGTGTAAAATTTCAATAAAGATGGTTAATTTGCATGTTTTAGGCTTAGGGACTAAATTGAATAAAAGTAAAATTTTAGGGGAAATTTTGTAAAAATGTCAAAAAGACTAAATTGCATAAATACATTGTTTTACTGTCTAAATTAATAGATTGAATAAATTATTAATTTAGATCAAGATTGAGTGAAAAATCGAGGAGAATGGAAAATTACCAAAATGCCCCTAAACTTGTCATTTCTGCAATTTAGCCAGGTAAGTTCAAAACGTGGTTAGTTCAATTAACTACTGTTTCAAGAAATTATTACCTATTTGTGCATATATGTGAATCAAATTTGTCAGCTTGAAGGAAACGAATAATACCATGGTTGGACCATGGCAATGTTTACATAAGACCATAGCTAGACTATGTCATTCTAATTGTAAGACCATAACTAGGTTATGGCACTATGAGCGTAAGACCATGGCAAGGCCATGGCAGTGCACATGTAAGACCATAGTTGGACTATGGCACAATATGAAATGTGTACCGAGGTTTCAATAGTCTTTACAGTGTTCATCGAATATGAAAAGGGATGGTTTTAACCATTGATTAAAGAAAATGGATGGTTTCGGGCATCGTTTATCACACTTGTGTGAGCTCCAGTAAGGGTTCTGATTGACTTCACTACGAAAAATATGGAAAGGTATGATGTACCAATGATCAATGTATGAACATTCATGATTATGAAATGTATGATTTAAGTGACGCTATGTTTATGTATCATATCTTACCATGTCATGATATTGCTAAGTTATGTGTTTAATCACTAGCTTGTGACTATGGTAAATGTAATGTTCATGTCTTTTGTGTTATGAAAATGAAATGGTAAGTGTTCAATATGAACCAAGACATGTGTATATAGAACTTATTGAAATGATGATACATGAAAAAAAAAACATGATATGTTATGAAGGATGATAAATCCAATTGGATCATGCTCAAGTATAATGGTTATCTATGTTAAGTTGACATGAATTATATTCAATTATGCTAACATGTGTTGTTGTTGGTGCTTAGGCTTGTGCCAAGTTTATGATTGAGTTATATCATGTTTAATCTTAATGAAATACATTGAAACAGTAAGTGCTCAATTGGTAACGTGCTTATGTCCATGAAAAGGTGGAATAAATCAAGTATGTAATTTCTTATGCAATGGATGATTATGTAGTTGATTCCAAAAGAACTATGTTTAAATACACTATTTTGTATTCATGGTTGATATTATGCATATATCTTGTGTGTTATGCATATGAAACGAGTGAGAAAAGGTAATGAAACGGTAAAGTCATAGTTGAAACGAAATTTAATGAAAAGGGAGTAATTAGTTTGAATGATGTACTATATGTGAGAAATTTACGTATGCTACGGATGAATATACCTATATCATGGATAAATACACTAAGTTTGGAATTGATAATGTTGTTTAGGCTTATGATAAGCATTGGGAACGGAATGAAAATAAAGTAGATTGAAAAGTGTTGTAATATCCCTAACCCGTATCCGTTACCGGAATAGGGTTACAGAGCATTATCGGAGATTTCAATTCAAAACAATAAAAAATTTAAAACATTTAATTCAAATTGTTAATCATAGAAAAACCAATCAAAGACATACATATTTTCCCTTATTCGAGCCCTCGAGACCTTAAAAACACATTAGAAACAAGTCGAGACTAAATCAGAAACATATAGAATTTTTCAGAAAAAAATGGAAACTTTCAACTGTAGGGGTGTGAACCACACAGCTGAGACACACGCCCGTGTCTCAGGACATGTGGGAATTTGAAGTAAGGACACACGGCCGTGTCCCAGCCCGTGTCTATGCTCGTGTAACTCTCTGACTTGGGTCACACAGCCAAGCCACACGCCCGTGTGCCAAGCTGTGTGCTAGGCCGTGTAATTGCTTGACTTGTAACCCTTTGAAAGCTACAGGGGACACACGGCCGTATTGCAGGGTCGTGTTCACATATGGCTGAGACACACGCCCGTGTCTCTGGCCGTGTGGACGAAAAATTGGCCATTTTCAAGCCATTTTTCTCACCCATTTTAAGACATACCTACAAAAAATTTACCACATATACATGAGCCTTTGAGTTACACTTAAAACATGCATAACTAAGCTAAATCAATATAACATATATTCATACAACCAATATGCCCAAAGGGCATCTCAATCACAAATCCAACATGTACCTAATGGTTGCATAAATTAAGCACAAAACATCTAATTTTTAACTAAAGTCATACCAACAATTACCTCCATGTTCACATATTTTAGTCACACTCATTATACCAATTTGGCCATTCAATATCCATTAACAAAGCATTAACACAAATAGCAATGTATATAACAACTACAACTAATAAACCAAAATAACCACATTCAAACATATCTAAGAACAACACATAGCATACATTTTAACTACCATTCCATCTTCCACCATTCAAGCACAAAATACATGTATATGCTAACATAACAACTTAATTCATCAAACATTGAAACCATTCACAAGAATTTTCCTTCATAACGTTATATCAAGTCAAAAGATTTATATATACAAACCTAGAAAATAAAGTATCTAAGCACATAACTTAGTAGTTCATCATTGTACCAAAAACAACTAGACACACACACATATATACATTTATAGCCACATATACATGTCACAACCCTAAAGAGTTCAAAAGCTACTAACTATGATGCATAGTGTGAGCCGAAGATTTGATGCATCCAAAGTCAGCAAAAGTGATCTACAAATGGACACACTAACACGTATAAGCTTATGAGGCTCAGTAAGAACATAGCTAATTAATTAACTTAACATTATTTGAATAAAACACTTATTTTACGTGATTGAAGTTATTAAAATATAATCAAGGGCACGTAAGTGCAAATCAGGGGTATAGAAGTACAACAGGAGCACGTATGTGCATTCAGGGGTACTGAAGTACAACAGGGGCACGTATGTGCATTCAGGGGTACCGAAGTACAACAGAGGCACGTATGTGCATTCAAGGGTGCTGAAGTACAACAGGGGCATGTATGTGCATTTAGGGGTATCGAAGTACAACAGGGGCACGTATGTGCATTCAAGGGTACCGAAGTACAAAAAGGGCACGTATGTGCAGTCAGGTATAAATACATAAAAATTAACTACTTAATTATAAAATACCAATATATATATGAAAATTTAATTATACAATTTAATACTATGAACTTACATCGACAACTAGCGCGTAGGAGTACCATCGACTAATTTGCAACTTTCGCCTTCCCTCATTTAAATTTGGTTGTGGTTTATCTTGATCTAAATAAATAAATTCAACTAATTTAATAACTATTCTATTAACTTCAATCCAAATTCACATTTTTAAAAAATTGCACTTTTACCCCTAATATTTTTTTTATAATTTATTCCTTAAGCTCGTAGAATAAAATTCATGCAATTTCACCCCTCCCAAGCCTAGCCAAATTTCATGCAAGCTCCTAACAGCCCCCATATTTCTTTATTTCACAAATTACACCATGGAAATTTCACATTTTACAATTCAATCCCCAATTGACAAATTCATCAAAAATCACTTAACAAAAGTTGTTTATCTAACAATAAGGTTTCATATTCTATCATCAAACTTCACAAAAACATAGATTTATTCATGGAAAAACTTGAATCTTTTAACAGTTTTGCAAATTAGTCCTTAGGCTAGCTAGATTAAGCTACAACGACTCTAAAAACGTATAAATCATTAAAAAGGGGATCAAAATTCACTTACATGCATTAGTAGACCCTAGCCGAATACCCTAGCCAAAATTCACTTACATGCATTAGTAGACCCTAGCCGAATCACTGTTCTGATTTCACTAAAAACGACAGTTACAAGTGTATAATCTTATAGAAAGGTTGATGATTATCTATTAAGTTCCATAACATCCTATCATGTTATGAATGATAAATGTATGTGACATTAATGAACTTACTCATTTGTAAGTTGGTGATCATATCGATTTATGAATCTTATGGTATTGGCATAGATTTATGTTTATTATATAAAGTTTATTATTAAAATGGATTATTATGCTTAACGTTTATTAAAACTTACTATATAAATACATTGCTTACGTAGTTATTTTCCTTTACTTTACAGATTATCAGAAGCTCGATCGAGTTAGAAGCTAGTTGGAGATCCATCACACTATTCATCCAATTTATCTATAGATTTTGATATTTTAGTCGTGGTTATAATGGCATGTATAGGTAGACTATGTCTAATGTTTAATTGATGAGTTTGACATGTATATGTCATTTTGGTTGATGATTATGGCATGAAACGTTGCCTTGGATTTGAGGTACTTAAGGTACTATTTATGTCTTGTTGGTTGTAGTCAATATGGTCAAATTGATGCATGGTTTTATGGCCAAACTGGTATGTGTTGGCATGCATATATATGTGGTTTTATAAGTGATGACATTTTGACATTTTGGTGCTTAAATGGTTAAATTTGAAATGGTCAAGTAGATGTATGTTTTAATAATCAATTTGGTACATTTTGTTGAGGTTTGACATATGGTCAATTGTGCTATGTCTTGGCATGATGATTTGTGGTTGTGTATATTGATTTATGCCAAGACATGTATGTGTTTAGGTTAATTTTAAGATTTATGTTTGAGGTGCCTTTTGGGCATATTGGTTGTATGCAAAAATGCCATATTGATCTAGTTTTATTATGCATGTTTTAGGTACATTTTTGAATGCTTGAAACAAGTGCAAATGGCTTGTATGTATGAACATGTTTTGGGTGAGAGAGATGGCTTGTAAATGGCCTATTTTTTCTCCACACGGCCTGAGACACGGGCGTGTGTCTCAACCGTGTAAGTTACACGGCCATGTGACACGGCCGTATGTGCTCTGTAGGGTTTTAAAGGTTACATTTCGAGAGTTACACGCCCTGGCACATACGCATGTGGCTTGACCGTGTGAACCAAGTCAGAGAGTTACACGAGCATGGACATGGGCATGGCTATGTGTCCCTACTTTGAATGTCCACATGGCCTGAGACAGAGGCGTGTGTCTCAGCCGTGCGACTCACACGGCCTGGCTATACGACCGTGTGACCCCTGCAGTGTGAATTTTTCCATCTTTTTCCAAGAAGTTTTAAATATTTTTGATTTAGTCTTGGATCATTTCTAAAGTATTTCTATGGCCTCGAGGGCTCAAATTAGGGACTTTATGCATATGGTTGATTGGATTTTTGGAATGATAATGAAACGTTTGAAATGAATGCTTTGAGTTATGTTTTACGGTAATGCTCCGTAACCTTATTTTAGCGAAGGATACGGGTTAGGGGTGTTACAGTTCATCAGCATTTTTCTCAATTCTAAAAGTTTTGATCCTTTGATCAAATCTTTTATTCCACGAGTAGGACGCCTACTTAAGTCTATAAATGAATCTTAGTAGTTTGCAAAATTTTTGCTCATTTCCTTTGACAACATAGCCAGTGGGTTGAGCCATGTAAATGGTATCATCAAGATAGCCATTCAATAATGTTTTCTTGACATCCATTTCCTAGATTTCATAATCGAGAGCAGCAACAATGGATAAGAGTATACAGATAAACTTGAGCATGGCTACTGGAGAAAAGGTCTCACTGTAATCGATGTTTTTTTTTCTATATTTTGCATTTTCTTACAAGTCTAGCTTTGTGTGTTTCCACTTTCCCTTTTGCATTTCTCTTCTTCTTGTAGATCCACTTACACCTTATAGGTATAATCCTAACCGGTAAGTCTACAAGTTCCCACGCCGTATTGGATTTCATAGAATCCATCTCGGCATCCATGGTCTATTTCCAAAGCTTGGAATCAACGTCCTGCATAACCTCCTCGTAAGTGAGTGGATTATCATCCTCATGATTGCTTCCATATTATAAATACTACCATCATAGATGAAGGAGTCTGGTTTCTTAGAAATTCTCCCACTAAGAAGGAGTCCCCTATGTTGTTGATCATTTGTAGGTCTTTCTACAACTCTTTTGAGAATTGAACTTGGTGATTGTTCTACCACTCCCGAAAGTTCCTTGAGTACCACTTTACTTTAAGGCTTAAAGTTATCTATGTAGCTTTCCTCGAGGAAAGTAACATGAGTAGAAACTTTAATCGTATTATCTTTCAAATTGTAAAATAATCCTCCATTTGTTCCTTTCGAATATCCTACAAACATGCACAAATTTGTTCGTGCATCCAACTTCTTTACATCCTTATCAAGAACATGTGTTGGATAACCCTATATTTTAAAGTGATTTAGAGTGGGTTTCTTTTCATGCCACAGTTCATAGGGTGTCTTACAAGTAGACTTGGTTGGCACATCATTCAGAATATAGCAAGTCGTTTGTATCGCATATCTCTAGAAGGAAGTAGGAAGTTATAAATAGCTTAACATTGAACGAACCATGTCAAGCAAGGTTCTATTCCCTCTCTTAGCTATACTATTCTACTATGGAGTGTTTGGCACTGTGAGTTAGGATAAAATGCATTCTCTATGAGGTATCCTAAGAAGTCATCAGACAAGTATTCCCCACCTCGGCCAGATCGAATATTCTTTATGGATAAACCTAATTGCTTTTCCACTTTTGCATGAAACTCTTGAATTTTATCAAAGGTTTCGTTTTTGCAGTGCATTAGATACACATGTCCATATTGAGAATAGTCTTTGATAAAAGTCACATAATAATCGTAACTTCCTCGAGCACTGATGCTCATGCGATCACATGCATCAATGTGCGCAAGTTCTAAAGGTTGGTTTGCCCTGATACCTTTTGCATTAAAAGACCTCTTAGTCATTTTACCTTCCAAGCAAGATTCACATTGTAAAAGACTAACTTCTTTAAGCATACTTAAAGGATCATCTTTCACGAGTCTAGTGTTTCTTTCTTGGTTAATTTGACCAAGTCTTAAATACCATAGGTACCCCGTATTAGAGTGAGAAGTTTTAAGCTTTTTATTCACTATTTTAGTTTGAAGCATTGATTAGTTATTTGGTTTGGTAAAGTAAAGATATTTTTGCATCCATCCATTACAAATTAAAGAACAATTAAATAACCGTCATAAAATAAACATTCTATAAAAATTAAATTCCTCTTAAAAAGAGGTAAATAAAACATGTTCTTTAAAACAACCTTCCTAAAATTATCAAAGTGTAAAATAACTTCTCCCACTGCTTCAGCTGAAACATAGCTCCCATATCTGGTTCGCAACGAGAGGCTCTTGTCACGAAGACTTCTTTTTTCACTGAACCCTTGTAAAGAAACACACACATGGTTAGTGGCTCCAGAATCAATAACCCAGTTGTCAATTGATTCTTTCACTAAGCAAGCTTCAACCACAAAGAGTTTCATACCTTTACCCTTTTCGTCTAGGTAATCCAAATACTCCTTGCAGTTTGCTCTAAAATGCCATTTTGCTATTGTAGAAGAAACATTTGATCTTTTTGGGATCTTTTGACTTCTTAAACTTCTTCCTATCCACACGAGTTGGAATAAAAGACTTAGACAGTTTCTTTTTTCCCTTAGCTTTCTACTTCTCTTTAGAGGAGGAAGGGCCCACAAATAAGTTTGCTTTCTTCTTTTTCCTGAACCAACTTACCACCATTCAGCATCAACTCATAGGATTGTAATTCCTTCATAAGTTGAGTCAAGGTAAGCACCTTATTCTCCAAGTTGTAAGCGACCCTAAAACCAGCAAACTCCTTCGTTAAAGATTTGAACACTATTTCAATTTGAGTGTTCACCTCTGATGCAATCCACCTCGGTTAAGTGAGTCGAGTCATCTTAGTTGCCCGATCGTCGATGAGAAAGTATCGTTCCAAACTTATAATAGACTTGTAATTGGATAAATAATAGGATAGTGGGTTTAATTAGGGTCGAAGTAGGTTAAATATAATTTGAATAGGTTGGGCTATCAAAGTAATAAAGATAGATAATTTTGATAAGTAGATGAAAAGGGAATTTCGAACTCAAGCGTCAAGAACGAACCAACACTATAAAGAGTGTGACCTAGGACTTATATTGCTTAAGGTGGTTTGGTGAATGAAGAAAAAATGACCTTAACCCGTTACCTAAAAAGGTAGGAACCAAAGGTATCAAAAGAGAATCAGATTAACACCATTGACAAGTAGGTAAGTCAAGTGAGACTCGAAAGAAATTTGGAGAGGAAGAAACTTCACAAATAACTCCAAGTTCAATTTGATTAAAGTTTTATCAAAGATGTTTACAAGTTGAATTTAGCTAAGTATTTATAGCTATGACATAAGCTAGTCGAATAGACAAATTACATAGCTTAATGACTAAGTATTCGGCTTTAAATGAGCTGAAATGTTCTTGAATAAATCCATAAGCCTTCCTTGTCCATGTTCAACCTTTGGGAATGCCATAAGTCAGCTTAATGAGGAAGGAATTCAGCTGGATGAATTTGGAAGCATTGGGAGCTGATTAGGCATGTTGAGGTTTGGCCATGAGCTTAAATGAGCTCAATTAATTTGCCATGTTCAGCTGACTGTTGAGGGCATTAATTGGGTAGCTTGAATAGTCATTAGAAGTGTGAACACCAAGTTGAAGAGCCATTTGAATGTGAGTGCTAGAATCGACTGGACTTCATGTGTGAATGAGAAATTCGGCAAGTGTGAACAACTTCAAGGCTGCCTTGGGGAGATGTTTGGCCAACTTAGAGAATGGATGGGTAGCTACTCCTTGGCTGAAAAAGTACTTGCAGAAACCAAAAAATCAGCACACCAAGCATTGTCACCGGCCATGGATGAATCTCTCCATTCATTGTAACTAGTCGTTGATGCACCTAGCATGAATCATCTTTCATGAATTTGGCTACAACAAAATACAATGAACACATGAATGGAGTTAAAGTAAGCTTAAATTCAGCTGGAACAAAATAAATTCATACCTTAGACACATTAATAAAATATAATAAAGCTACGACAAATTAAATATTGACTTATCAAGACACATTAATTCGGCTAGCTCAAATTATACTAAAAACATGTAATAAGCTATAATGAGCTAATAACTAATCAATGAGGTGAAACAAAATAAACTAATTAAATTAATCACTTAATTTATTCTAGAAATAAAGTAAATAAGTTGGGAATAAATTAAAATGAGCTCAAACGAGCTGAAAGAAGCTCAAACGAGCTGATTTGAGCTGAACGGAGTTCGGGAAGCCGAAAGGGAGCTAAGGCCGACTTGCACGAGATTGCAAAGAGTCCTCGTTGAGCTGGTCCTAGCTTCTTCAATGTGTTCGGACAACGGTTAAGCCCATATTTGAATGACTAAGGCCGAATTAGCCTCTTTAAGGAGCTTAGCTTGAGCTCGCGTAAGAGGACCTTTAGGCAGCTCCATCGAATCCGTGCTCAAGCTAGGTGAGCTTCGACGCTGCTCGCATCATTCCTCCTCTTCAAAGTGACTTGTTCTCAAGTCGAGCCACGTGTTCACGACAAAGCAGACATCATTATAAGGCCCTTGGCGGTCAAATGGATGAGAATGTCTCACAAAAATCTTATTAACACACACAACTTGAAAAGTCAAAATATTAGTCACATGCCTTCTCTTTTTAGGAGAAAACCATTTCGAAGTGTCACCTACACAAGAATGAAATAGTTTAGTAACACTAGAAATTATAATCTTAAGAGAACTTTTCAGAATCTTATTCAAAAATTGAGCAAGTAAACCAACACCGGGATCAAACACAGAAGTTGATTTTACCCTTCCAAAATGAATACAAAATTGATCACATAATCCAATTCCGGGATCAAAATTTGAAGTTGGTCTCGCCTTATCATAATGAAACAAGAAATTCATTGATGACAACCAACCAGAATCACAAGTCATTCAAAAATTATAATCTCAGAAAACAACATTGTAGGACTCAAATCCTTTGTACAATGATATGGAATAATATTCACCGGGATCAAACACAAGGTTTTCTCTTACCATTCCTTGTTGACTTTAATATTTCTTGACTAGCAACATGGTAGGAAAACAAAGCAAACTAAAGTTATAAGTATGCACATCATGTTCGAATCCCCTAAGGCATAACATCGAACAACCTCCAGAATCAAAAATTTGATTTCGACCTTGCAAATCCACAGAATTCACACCTTTAGTTTTCGGAAATAAAGATAAAATTCGAAGCACGCAGAAATGGTCAACACATTTATTCAAAGTATAATTACGATGCTCACCTTTACTTGGCAATAACTCAAGAAAACATGCTCTGGGTTTGAATACATGATTTTGATCACCCGTTCTATAACGCAACAAAATTTTCATTTTCACCAAGAAGTCATACATGCCAAATAAAAAAAATGTAAGCAGAAACAAATTCAAACAATCAAACCTCTTAAATCTTTTCCGAGCTGACATGAAAATGCATGAGTATTTTGCACAAGGGTTTAGAGATTTCTCATGAACATCACAATCAAACAAAACAAGCTTTTTATGTGAATGATCTCTATCACACTCATCCAAATTTTGTATATGCTGAATTAACCCGACGTCTTCAACAGATGTTTCAACGCAGAACACATCAGGTAAACAACGCTTCAGGCCTCCATTTACAACAAAATTGTCAACCACAAAAAGAGAATAGTAGTTAATCAAAACAAAATATGGAGGTCTTTTAAGGACTATGTCACCAGTAACTTTCTCAACTACATCCAACTTTAATTGTCGTGAATCAAAAACATCAATGGGTCTTACCTTTTCATGATGAATAAAAAATTTGATAACCGGCAACGTAGAATGAACAGAGATCAATTTAAAGTTAAAATCAGCTTGCACAAGTTTTTTTTCTTAATTAAAGGCCAAACATCAATTAAGCATACATTGTGCACATACTCACACAAAATTTAGGTTGCTGGCTCTCTCTCAATGGTTGAACACATGAGATTGTTCACTCGTTCCAAAATGCAGCGCGAATTTCTTATTCACCAATAATTCACACAAGTGAAACAAAAAGAATTTGAGTATGCACATATTTAAACAATCATATATCGTATATCTCATTCAAACAAACTTACACAAATAGGTGGTATACGCATAATAATTTAAAGACTTCATTTTATCATCACAAACAAACAAACTAGGCGCTTTACATGGCAACTTTTTATCACAAAAGATCAAAATTTGTTTGTACTGGTTTATTCTTACTTTATCAAAAATCTTACCGACACCATACTCATCAATAAAAAACGCTTCATACCACTATGTAAAACAAAATCTTCATCAATTAGAATATAACAATCAGCCAAATTACGGGAAGGAGTTCTTTCAAAAACTAAATTTTCGGCTTTCTCATCAATAACATCCGAGTGAATTTGTTGAGCCTCGCATAACAAAGGACCCTTACCTTGCTTACAGGTAAGCGCTGGTGGACTAAGGTCATCTACGATATTACCTTTGTTGAACAACTTGAACCGCCTTTCTTCAGGAAGGTAATGAAGTTAAAGCTTGTCAAATGAATCTTTAGAAACCTGAAAAGAAGAAATAATACGAGGATAATTTGCATATTGGTTAGTAAAAACACTCCTCGCCTTTTCTTTCTCACTTGCTTTTTTTCATTCGTTTCTTTTTCTAACTCAATTTCAAATTCTCTCTCTTTTACCACAATTTCTTTTATTTTTGAAAACTCGTTGTCACTTGTTTCTTTTACATTCTCGCTCTCTTTTTCAGTTTGCTTTTCTTGCTCACATTCTTTTTCTTTTTCAATCTCGTTTTGTTTTCTCTCACTCTCGTTTTCAACTTTCTTTTCTTGCTCACATTCTTTTTCGCTCTCAATCTCTTTTCGCTCTCTTCCATTCTCTTTTTCTTTTTCAATTTCTTTTTCTTTCATGCTCATTTTCTCGCATTATCATTTCTTGCCTCTCTTTTCTTTTTATTTATTTTTCTCGGTTCCTTTCATTACTCGATGGAGATGATACAAATAAATCAAAACGACAAGTTTTTCGTTCAAAGGAAGGGAAAGCATCTACATATGAGTCACGATCAATTCTTCGTGAATAATCAACCGTGGATGAATGTCTTGATGTACTTGAAGAGATCTTTCTACTTTCTCCTTTGTCACCTTGAAAGACTTTAGATCCGAAGCTTTCTTTCTTTCTACTCGAATGCCTCGATGAGTAGGAATCACGGTATGGGTCTATTCTCAAATAGTCATTGGATTTTTGTCTCCGTGATGATCTTGACTCCGTCTTTTAACTTGGAGAACTTCGCTCCCATTGGGCTCTTTCCTCCAATCGGTCCAATCATTCATGCAACCTTTCAAATTTAAAGCTCACAATTCTACGCATTTATTTCATCACTTATTGATAATCTGATTTGGTAAGCTCTTCTTGAAACATGATTTATTGATGGAAAAGAAAAGTGTTTAAAAATAGAAAATGAATGCCTCACCAATACAAACCTCACGTTTCACTCGAAAAGAAAAGATATAGTAGCACTCACACTCGTGTTTACACTCGTTATATGGCTTTTTCTTTTCTCTATTGCGCTCACACACTCGTGCCTTTTCTCACTCTTTTCTTCACTTGTGATTTCGTAGGAGTCTCTTTTAAACTATATCTTAGTCTAGGGGTCGGCTTCGAATAGGTTACAAGGGTAACGATGAGAGGGTTAGGGTAGGCTAAAATTAAAATCGGTTTAAGTGTGGCATATAAGGTGATAAAAAAGTATCGGGTGTACGGAAGATGAACACTTAAACTTTCAATACTTTTTTTTAACTTCGTAAATTTATTTTTTTACATACTTTGAATATTTTTTTTCAATTACAAATAGATGAATACAATTGAATGCTTTTTGTTGCACGAATTTTTTTCATGAACCTACTTCGGAATGGCCTCAAACGCTGGTACTTCTCATTTTAAATAGCTCTGATACCAAATGATGCGATCTGCCTCGATTAAGTGAGTCGAGTTGTCTTAGTTGTCCGATCGTTGACGAGAAAGTATCGTTCCAAACTTATAATGGACTTGTAATTAGATATATAATAGGATAGTGGGTGTAATTAGGGTCGAAGTAGGTTAAATATAATTTGAATAGGTTGGGCTATCAAAGAAATAAAGATAGATAATTTTGATAAGCAGATGGAAATGGAATTTTGAACTTAAGCGTTAAGAACGAACCAACATTATAAATAGTGTGACCTGGGACTTATATTGCTTAAGGTGGTTTGGTGAATGAAGAAAAAAGGACCTTGACCAGTTACCTAAAAGGGTAGGAATGTAACACCCCACACCCGATCTAAACGTTATGACCGAATCTGGCGATGTCATATTGTAACACCCCTTACCCATATTCGACGCCGGAATAGGGTACAAGGAATTACTAGAAGACATACATTTGCATTCGTATTAAACCGAGTTAAAAAATTTCATCTGAATTAAAACTTTTAAATTAGTAACGTGCTTTTATAATTCTTTACAACATATCCTCGAAATATTATATTCATAACAAATAGGGCCTACGAGACCCGATATTTACTCATGTAATTCAAAGCTTCATTTCCATTTCATTCAATTCACAATTTCTCATGTTCACAATTCAATTCAATTTCTCAATCCAATATATAATTTTCAATCATCTAAGAATATAATTCAAGTTACACGAACTTACCAGGCTAAATTGCAGAAATACCAAAATTTAGGGACATTTTGGTAATTTTCTATTTCCTCGAATTTCCACCCAATCTTGATATAAATTAATATTTCATTCAATTTAGTAATTTAAATAATAAAACAATTCATTTCATGCAATTTGGTCACTTTTTGACATTTTTACCAATTTACCCTTAAAATATTACTTTTATTCAATTTAGTCTTTGAACCTAAAACATGCAAATTGGCCATTTCTAATGAGAAATCATGCTAGTTGAATAATCATTTATCTTCCTCCTCCTCCTCCTCTCCATTCCACATCCTTAATATATAATATGCTTATATGTAACATTATCTATAATTCCACCATTTATTTATATATTAATTCAAAACTATTCACTTGAGTCATAGCCACTAAATTATTTATATCTTGATCTACAGAAATCCAAATTAAGATAAATTCCTATGAAACTAGACTCACATATAATCTTACCATAATATTTTCAGAATTTTTGGTTTAGCCAATAAGTACATTTTATTCTTTAAAGTTTCCCCTGTTTCACTGTTTGACAGTTCCGACCCCTCTTCACTAAAAATTAATTATCTCTTTGTACAGAATTTGGATGATGTTTCCGTTTATTTCTATTGAAAATAGACTCATTTAGGATTTTAAACATATAAATTTAAGCCTCTAATTATTTTTATTAAATTTTTTATGATTTTCCAAAATCAGAATAGGGGAACCCGAATTCATTCTGACCTTGTCTCATAAAATTTATTATATCTCATGATTTACAATTCCATTACTTACACAGTTTCTTATATGAGAAAATAGACTTAATAAGCTTTAATTCCATATTTTTTTCATCATCTAATTCGATTTCCACAATTTATGGTGATTTTTTAAAGTTAACCTACTACTGCTGTCCAAAACTGTTTTGGTGCAAGATGTTGATTACTAAGTTTATAACTCCCTAATTCCCTTTCTCTATAATATTTCCCCTCATTTTCACTTATTTCCCTTCACTAATATATCAAGAACATAAGACTTTATTTAATAAAACTCTACTATAACATCATTTCCATGTTTTTTCAACAATAACAAACTTAAAAATATATTAAAATCTTGATGTTCTTACCTTGTGCTATTGATTTCAATCTTTAACTTGATTTTCTTTCTCCTCCAGCTTCTATTTCTTGAATCTAACTTGAGATTCTAGCTCCCCATTCTCTCCTTATTATTTTTCTCTCTTGGAAGCTATGGAAATTCTTTTGATTTCTAAGTGAAAATAGTAAATTTTTGGTGAAAGAACCAAATTGTAAAGAAAGCAAAACTTTCTTTCTTCTCTTCTCTTCTAACATTGGTTGCATGGAAAGATGATAATTTTTTTCATCATCTTTCCTCCCTTTTATATCAATCATTTAATAATAAATAATACTAAAAATCTTAATAAAATATTAAATAAATAACATTTATCTAATTAATTAATTAAAAATATCACAAACATCATCATTACCTTCTAGAATTCTCTCTCTATTTGACCATTTTTCCCTTTATAATCTTTTGAAATTCCATATTGAGTCATCACTGAATTTGGTAAAATTGCAATTTAGTCCCTCAAAATTCTTCACCTTTTCAATATGGTCCTAATTCATCCATTTTCCTTAGTTTCTAGATTATTCCACCCTTAAAATATTTACACTATTGGTCCTTCAATTTTTTTGTATTTACACTTTAACCCCTCAAATTTTGAGTATTTACTCTTGGGCAACAAAACTTTCCTCACTTTTGCAATTTAATCCTTTCTTGAATTAATATGTCATAATATACTTCCCAATGTTGACATAACTCAATATTACCCTTTTTATCACTTTATTTCCTTATTTTACTATATCAAGGATATTATCTTACTTTTTTACTGTAGTAATTTTCGGGGTATTATAAGGAACCAAGGGTATTGAAAGAGAATTAGATTGACACCACTGACAAGTAGATAAGTCAAGTGAGACTCGAAAGAAATTTGGAGAGGAAGAAACCTCACAAAGAACTCAAATTTCAATTTGATTAAAGTTTTATCAAAGATGTTTACAAGTTGAATTTAGCTAAGTATTTATAGCTATGACATAAGCTAGCTGAATAGACAAATTACATAGATTAATGACTAAGTATTCGACTTTAAATGAGCTGAAATGTTCTTGAATAAATCCATTAGTCTTCCTTGTCCATGTCTAGCCTTTGGGAATGCCACAAGTTAGCTTAATGAGGAAGGAATTCAACTAGATGAATTTGGAAGCATTGGGAGCTGATTGGGCATGTCTAGTTTCGACCATGAGCTTAAATGAACTCAATTAATTTACCATGTTCAGCCGAATGTTGAGGGCATTAATTGGGTAACTTTAATGGTCATTAGAAGTGTGAACAACAAGTTGAAGAGCCATGTGAATGTGAATGCCTAGATTCGACTGGACTTCATGTGTGAATGGGAAATTCGACAAGTGTGAACAACTTCAAGGCTACCTTGGGGAGATGTTTGGCCAACTTGGAGAATGGATGGGTAACTACTCCTTGGCCGAATAGGTGCTTGGAGAAACCAAACAATCAGCACACCATGCATTGTTGCCGGCCATGCATGAATCTCTCCATTCGTTGTAACCAGTCGTTCATGCACCTAGCATTAATCATCTTTCATGAATTTGGCTACACCAAAATACAATAAACACATGAATGGAATTAAAGCAAGCTTAAATTAGGCTGGAAAAACATAAATTCATACCTTAGACACATTAATAAAATATAATGAAGCTAAGACAAAGTAAATATTGACTTATCAAGACACATTAATTCGGCTAGCTCAAATTATACTAAAAACATATAATAAGCTGTAATGAGCTAATAACTAATCAATGAGCTGAAACAAAATAAAATAATTAAAGTAATCACTTAGTTCATTCTAGCAATAAAGTGAATGATCTGAGAATAAATTAAAATGAGCTCAAATGAGCTGATTTGAGCTGAACGGAGTTCGGAGAGCTGAAAGGGAGCTAAGGTCGACTTGCACGAGATTGTAAGGAGTCCTGTTGAGCTGGTCCTAGCTTCTTCAATGTGTTCGGACAACGGTTCAGCCCATATTTGAATGACTAAGGCTGAATTAGGCTCCTTAAGGAGCTTAGCTCGAGCTCGTGTAAGAGGACCTTTGGGCAGCTCCATCGAATCCTTGCTCAAGCTAGGTGAGCTTCGGTGCATGCTCGCATCAACGTCTAGTTCAACCCCATTATCCTCCGCTTTCGTAAAGAATCCCATAAGCTTAAGCATATGTTCTTTGACTAGAGTGTCGATTTTTTGTTGAGAACTCATCAAATTTGTAATAGCGAATTGTCGAGCCATTGCGACTTGGCCTCTAAGAAAATCCCCTAAATTTGTCACGATCTCTTTGGAAGTATGTAAATTATTTTGTTGCTTATGTAACACACTACTCATGTTCACTAAAATATAACATCGAGCAATCGATTTAGAATCTCTCCAGTGATTTCTCGCTTTGGGCTGAGCTTCAGAAGGACACATTTCATTAAGAACGAATTTGTGTTTCTCACAACTGAGAACTATTAGCAAGTTTCATTTCCATTCTCAAAATTTATCCCCGTTTTATTTATTCTCAGTAAGAATGCTAATAAGAGGAGTAGGAGACATAGTTGAACTGAAAAGAAAATAATGATTCAATAATTACTATCTTTGTATTAAGCAAATATTTTTCATTTCAATAACATATCAAGAATGTAGTTTGTTGCATGCATATTGTATTAAAACCTTGAAAAAATATTTTTTCGTTGCTATGATCATTCTCACACCCATCAACCATGTCACATTAGGGTCCCATGATTAACTAGCAAGAACATGGATTGCACCCAATCAGTTCGTGAATCTTAATTGTCAAGACTCCACACAAACTAACGACTGTTTAATGTTTGACCATCATCTCTAGCTTAAATATTTTTTTTTGGAAAATATTTAATATGTGATGATCTTGAGTGTGTGACCGTTGACTTAAACATGCTCTCATTTGTAAGTCATCTTGAGACAATCCCTCTGAAAGTCATGCATGACTAGTTGTTCCTAAAAGGAAATCCCATTGAGTGAACCTACATGACAAAGTTTACCTTGGGGTGCGGCCAGGGTAGGAATCAGTTTGAAGCTTTATCATGATATCACTTAAGGACCATCAATGGAGGCTGTAGGTCTTGTTCAAGGGCCTTCTCCCACTCAATATTTTAAAAAACATGTAAGGTTTTTTATCCGAAATTTCAAAAATGATCAAACAATAGTCCTAGTGGCATTCTTACCTAATCTAAATGACATGCTTCCAATGTATGCATGACATGCTATGATAATTTTATAATATTCATTCACAAGAATCAATTAATCATAAAAACAAACAATTTTGATTCTCCGCATTTTTTCTTTTAAGGAAAAATCGAAGAAGTGAATGTGAACCGTGAACCAGGTAGAGTCCCAAGAAAGGGAGTTGAGTCAAGTTTGACCACTTAAAAACCAAGCCTTTCCTAGCTAAAGCCATTCCTAGACATGCACCTTCTCATTACCACACTTTTCACATTTATCGAATAATCTAAAAAAGTGAATGGAACAATACAACACATGTATTTTCTCATTACCACACTTCTTATTTTTTTAAAACGATCAACTATAGATCATCTCTTATATATATCACAATTATAACATTACATAATATAAATATTATAAACAATTATAAAAAAATATAATGAGATAGCTAATTAAAATAAAATTGCTAGTAAAGGTTTCCATGGTTCTATTTCTAAAAAATAAAATTACATAATTTTTTGCCACAAGGCCTTCCTTGGGTCTTCAATTGCCATTGCATCTTTTCCTCATCATGAACTCCTTTTAGAAAAATTACAATTAAGTCCTATGCCTGTTTTCGACTCACAAGAATTCTATGAAAAAAATATCATTACGTGGAGATGCTAGTCCACGGTCTATTTCCTAAGAACCACAACCTCGGCAAAAAAAATTATATAAAAAATATATAATATTGCATCTATTCTCATATATAACTCAAAACATGCATAAGGTCAAAAAAATGTCACTTTCTATATAATCAAATAATTCAAGAAGAAAAGAAATTTATTTTGATTTTCTGTTTATATTTATAGATAGATCAAAACCTGGCTTTGGTACCAATTGTTGGAAAAAACAGGTTTTGGAAAACGCAACGAAAATTAAATTTAGGGAAAACAGAGTTTTAAAAAAAATTTCCAAAACAAGATCTTGGTTGTGATACCTAAAGTAATTAACACTTAATCAAAATTGTATGTTTTCGATTTGTTTAGGATGAACGCTTTGACCGAGTAGTCTTCTTTACTATCCTCAAGCTCATGTCTCCCGAGTGTGGGCTTGCTTCGAGTTAGAAAAAAAATTCACAGATTTTACTAGTGGGGTAATTTTGCAATTTCTCTAAACTTTTGAGTTAAGTTGTAAATCTAAAAAATATCTGTATAAACTTTTGAAATAATTTATTCAAAATAAATGTCTCTCTACAACTTTCTCTTGAATCCAAGTGTGTGCAAAATAATGACCCAAGACACTCTTTATATAGGGAGAGTTTAGACAGTTCAACTATGATTAAACTTAAGCATTTTAATATTAAATTTAATCTAATATCTTGATAAATATTAGATTAAATTTAATATTAAATCTTATTAAAATAATAGAATATTTATCTACAAGATAAACATTAAATTTAATTTAATATTAAGATAATAACTTTAATATTAAATTAATAAAATAATATTAAGATAAATATTTAATTTAATTTAATTTAATTTAATATTAAAATATTAAAATATTATTATTTTTGAAATAGTTAATCTAAAATCAAATTATCTAGTAGAGCCCAGTAGAAGTGCAACTCTTCCACTGCTCAACCATCGAAGACCGACCGTCACCGGTCACCGGTCACTAGGATGCCGCCATCGCAGCCACCGTATTCGGTTATGCAAGCGCGACACCCTTACGACACACCGAGCTAGTTCGATCTGGGCTAGTGATGACCCAACTAGTTCGGTCCAGCCATCGGTTGGATCGTCGGCCCGATTTTACATACCGAGCTTGGTTCGACCAGTTTTTGGGTCTTGGTCTTATTTTTGGGCTCCCGGACCCAATTTACGATCTCAAGTCCAACTTTCAAGTTCGATTACCCATTGGGCCAATTGTTTGACTTGAAAATTAATTTCCAAAAATATCATATTAATTTTAATTAATTTGACTAATTTAATTTTACTTGATTAAAATTATTTCTCTCAAAAATCACTTAGATTTTCCAAATTAAGTTTTCAAGAAGATTTTTGAATCAAATTCTCTAGTTGAACAATCTCTCACGATCACTTAATTTAATTCCACATCAAATAAATTGACTCAATTAAATTATTTCCAAAGTCGTAAAATTTTATTTTGATTCAATAGCAGTCTGATCGAGCTTTTGTTGAGCTAGCGGAGGGACCAATCTGACAAATACAATTAGGCTCTAATGATTGCAATTATGTCCAGAATCATCGTTCCGATAATTCACAATTACTTAATCATGGAGTCAGTCCATAAGAAGTACAATGATTAAAAATTGCTTATTGCATAATCTTTACGAAATCAATTCATCCAATTGTTTTGTCCAATGACCTCTTCATGTGTGCGTTACCCTCATATGATATCCTTGATTCCTTTGAGTTAAATCTGTTCACTCAATACAATCATATTTTATCTTATTGTCACCATTGTGTCTTCTTAATGATTAATATGATCACTGTCAACAAATGACTGTGATAAATTGCTCATTCAAGAACAAGCAACCCATGGCCACGTTCCATCTTTATCAATGCACACAATGTCCATAAGGGGATATCATTAACTATATAATTGACCTATGCATTGCACTGTTGCTAGTAAAGCCATGCCATACAAAAGTCATGTACCCAACATACCAGCTATGGGTTCGATCATATTTAGAGCATAAGCCTCCACTTATATCAAAGCACATGAGTTGCATACGCATGGTCAGTGACTAACTCAGGATTTATGTAAATCACACCATAAACGTCACAAGTGAATTAATTCACAAGCGGATTCAAAATTAATTCATCTTGGGTCCAATCCAGTGTGTCATTCTACCAATGAATACATCTATGTCTCTACCCGTGGAGTCAACTGCTCTGATACCCAAGACAAGTCATTTTCCCAATTAGAATTGTAGACGACATAATAATCCTTCTTAGCATTTGAATCAAATGTTCACTTTGATTCTTTTACGGGATTATGGACTTATTTAGATTATCTACTGAAGTTAGTTGTCTCTCTCGCAATGTAAAACTTATCTTCAGTTTGAACTTAGAAAATCAATGAGCTAATATTTTCTTGTCACAATTTTGCTATGCATGCAAAATATAAAAGATAGAAATACAAAAAAAATAGTGAAATGTGAAATTAACTCTATTTATTTATTCATCATTCAAATAAATAGAAAATAGTTACATGTTTACTAAAATATGAGCACATTTCCCAACACGTTCCACATGACCATGTGTGGGACATGACGTTGTGCTGGACTGTATGCACCAAAGGAACCTTTCAATGTAAGTTATAAAACCCTATGCTCACTTATGCCATAGGCAAGTATTATACCATTACTAAAACATGTTCAAATGCACCAAAAAATACAATTTTTAACACCATCCTAAGTGCCTAACCAATATGCCAGAATTGACTCCTAAATTCAGTAATTCATAATAAAACCATTCATCATCAATCATAGCATAACATTCATACTTGAACTTCCCCCACATGCCACTTATAATTGGGCTAAAATGTTTCAAAAATCTACCAAAGGAATGGTGGATAGTGTGATCTCCAAACATTATCCAATTGACAACACGATTTCGACAATCTACCAAGAAAGAAACAGATAATGGTAAGCTTACTCGAAGCTTAGTAAGTTCGTACAAAAATAACTCAACTTATCCGATTAATATATATAGCTCAAGTTTGAAACACAAAAATAAACATGATAACCTTTGGCTCCTTACACAAATCATACCATCATCAAATGGTTAGTCAACTTCCATATGATAAACATAACACATAATCCATTATATATATACATTAGAAACATGATTAACATCCTTGTATAATAAATCATTTAAGCTATTAAAATTCTTGATATGCATTATCGCCCGGAGAACTATAGTAAATTAACTTTGGATACTCGAGATATGATTGCTCATACGAACAGTGGTGAGTCCGCAACGTATGCAAGATCTCAACCACTGGTAAAATAACCAACACTAGTACATAGTATCTGCTGAATAATATGGCACAATGCCAACACCAGTACATAGTACCTGCTAAATACTATGGCATAAATCCAACACCAATACATAGTATTTGTTAAAAAATATGGCGCAAAGCCAATGCTAGTACGTAGTACCTGCTGAATTTAAACCCTAATGACATGTCATATGCATCTTAGTCATTTTCTAAGTTCATATGGGCCTTAAATCTATTCCCACATTCTTTCCATCAATTTAACATTGTCTCATATATCAACATGGTCCAATTAAAATTCCATATCATCTTTCTATTCATTCAAAACACATATAAATATCATACTTTGTAATTTAGTCCTTCAATTTTCAATCAAATGCTTATTTCAAAGCAATCACACAAACATAGATATATAATATACAAACATAAACAAGTATTAATCAAAATGAAACTCATATGAGAGTACCTAATTCGAGACAACAACAAACACGACACTAAATACTATATAACAATTTTTCATTTTTCTGCATTTATCGATCGATTGATTCGTCTATTAACCTATACGATAATCCATTCCAAATTATAATTTCTAAATACCTTATAACATCTTATTTAATGCATATGAACTCCAATTATCATTTTTCACAATTTCTTAAATTTTTCCACTTTATTCAATGTAGTTCCTAAAACCGTAACAAACATATTTTTCATATTAAGCCATAAACTTTAAAACTGAAATCATTCTCACCCCTTTATAGCTATCAAACATATAAAATTATAAGAATTTCATACCAAGTTCAACATATTATAATTTTAGTCCCTAAACTCCAAATTAACCAAATTCACTTTACAAAATAGTCCTATTTCATAACAAAGCTTCAAACCCAACCATTAACAGCCCAAAAAGCTTTAACAACAACAATGCTAACTTTTCAAAACTTAGACAATATTACGAAATAGTCCATGTGCTAGCTAGATTAAGGTACAACGATCTCAAAAACATAAAACTTACGGAAAAAAAGCTTTGAATTCACTTACAGGCAAAGACTTAAGCTTGGCCGAACTTCTTAAGTCCAAAAATGGTGATTTTGGGTGGAAAGAACAAGAAAAGAAGATGACTTAAAATATTATGTTTTTTACTTCTATTATTATTACTTCGAACATTATTTTTTTAGCATAGTTTAATAAAAAACCACCTAATGGCCTTCCATTATTACCACTATGGCATAATTGCCAATTAAACCCATCCAGTTATGCTTTTAAACTCATTTAGCACAGATAAATCAATAGTGATTAACTTTTTTAGTTTTTATGATTTACTCCTTTTTCCTTAATTAACTATTCAAATGTCAAAATTACCAAACCAAACTTCAATATAACACTCTAATGACCTTGTAAATATTAAATTAATAATATTCAAGGACTCACTTATCTGAATTATGGTCTTGAAATTACTGTTTCTGACACCACTAAAAACGAGCTACTACAACTCATCTTCTGAAGGAATTTTCATCCTCAAACATATTACCAGAGAAAATTTTTCGGATATTGCAATTTCATAGCTTCCTCCTATTTCCTCCTATCTCGACATGGCTTCCTTGATACTGTGACATTGGCAAAAAAAAATTACTAATGCTATTAGTTTATTTATTAACTCTGAACTTCCTGAGCCAAAATTTTCATCGGTTCCTTGTTATACGTCATATCAAACTGTAATTATATTTCAACTGGAGAAATCACATGGGAAGGATCATATTTGTACTGTTGCAACATCAATACATGAAAGAAATTATGAATCTTGTCAAGTTCTAACTGCAAAGCCAAACGATATGCTACCGACCCTATTCTCTCAAGAATCTCTTACAGACCAATGAACCTTGGACTGAGTTTTCCTTTTCGGCCAAAACGGAGAATTTTCTTCCAAGATGATACTTTCAGGAATACCTTATCACAACTTGAAATTTAATATCTTTTCTTTTTAAGTCAACAAATGATTTCTGACGATCCGATGCAGCCTTCAAATAGTCTCGAATTATACAAACTTTGTCTTCAGTTTCTCTAATCAATTCTATTCTTATTAACTTTCTTTTGTTCAGTTCTGACTAGTACAGCGAAGTTCTTTATTTTTGTCCGTATAAATCTTCAAACAGTGCTATTTTAACATTAAACTGATAGCTATTATCATAGGCAATCTTGGACAACAATATATATTTCTCCCAACTGCCTTCAAATTTGAGAATACAACATCGTAACATATCCTCCAAGATCTAACTTACTCACTCTGACTGTCCTTCTGTTTGTGGGTGAAAACTTGCATTGAAATTAAGTTTAGTGCCCAAAGCCTATGCAGTTTATACCAAAACCTAGAGGTAAATCTTGGATCTCAATCAGAAATAATGGATAGTGGCACATCATGCAATCTGACAATCTTGAAGATGTACAACTTAACTAGTTTCTCAAGTGAATAATCTGTCTTGACAGGAATAAAATGTGTTGATTGTGTTAATATGTCTACAATTACCCAAACAAATTTTTTTTCTGTGTTAAAGATATACCCGATACAAAATCCATTGTAACTCATTCCTATTTAAATTTAAATAATGTTAGTCAATTATTCAATATTTGTAGCATCTGGGACCCAAACTTGGAGAGTAGGTCAAATATGGGTGTTACATGTGCTTATTCGATGCATCCAAGTAGTAATAAAATGTATTGTGATCTGAAATAGATGTTTTGGTATCCAGAAATGAAATGTGAGATCTCTGAGTTTATATCAAAATGTTTAATGTGTCAACAAGTGAAAGCTGAACACCAGGTTCTATTAGGGTTGCTATAACCTATTCTATTTTTTCAACAAATTAACAATACGCAATAGTTTATTTTAGCACATACATATTTTAAAATTACTGCTTAACAACTTCATTTACAATTTTGATTGTAAAAATTGAAGAATTTATAGCTAGGCTAAAACCCCAAGGCATAACCTCTGAAAGCACCCCTCTATAAGCATGTTACGGTTACCAATCCATTTTTCTTTTATGTTGGCAAAGTCAAGCTTAGTCCTCTACTTGATTTCCAATTGAAATATTATCCTGCAATTAAGCTAACCATTTATAAGCTCAATTGAACTTAGTGAGATTCTAAATAACATATATATAAATCAAAATTCAAAGCTAAGGGATTCAAGGTTTAAAAGAATTTTCCATTCCCTAGTTAACCCTATCATTTAGCATGTTATATTGATGAGGCATTTACCTTCAATTTTTTTCCCTGCAGCCTACAACTGACTAACTTCTCTTCTATCTATAGTATACACCAATTTTCTTCATAGTAGAGATTCTCTAGGAACATAGGCCTGGATGCACCTCAACTAAATTTTTTTCCTCCACAACCATGAAAAGGAAACCCAATGTTGGTCATTGCTTGTCAGACCTTTATTTCCTTGGGTTTCAATTTCTTATCATCTCTATTTAGCCCAGTATTACATCGACAGACATAGCCACCCTTAATTTCTCGTATGTCTATGGACCATTAAGTCCTGGTCCTAGGATGAATACATCCTCTTGTTCAATCTGGCTTGGAATCCACTCAACTCGGCGATCCTTGCCAACCTCCTTCACAGAGCCAAGAATTTACACCTTATAAAATCTTGATTTCACCTTACCGATTGAGTCATCATGATTCCATAACCGAGTTATTGTCTTTCACTTTTCTTCCTACACTAATTGTCCTCGTGGGTGTTATCCCGCCTTTTGTCCTGGTGAATTACCCCTGTTTACTATCCTAAAAAACTATCCCGTTTTTATTATCCTGATAGACTATCCTATTTTATTATCCCGATAAACTATCTCGTGTTTATTGTCCCAATAGACAATCTATGATGTCATGGTGTCTTTTAGCTATGGTTATACACGTCATAATCTCATGTTTATTGTCTCAACAGACTATCAAAGGATATCATAGCGTCTTTCAACAATTGTCTTACTCACTTCTATCATGATGTCATAACATCTTTCAACTATGCTCTTACTCGTTATGATGCCATAAGATCTTTTAGCTATGGTTTTACTCATTTATGATGCCACAAAATCTTTCTCCTACTCATTTATGATGCCATAGCATCTTTCAGCTATGGTCTTACCCATATTTGGCGTATAGCCTTTGATCGAACCCATGGCCAAGCAATGATCTTTCTATTTACTTCTCTTGTTGCATTCCGTCCATTTCTCCATTTCACTATTCCTAACATTGATGCTCGAACACCACAAAGTCCCCTTCGTAAGGCCTAAAGCTTCGTGCATCACCGTTTGCACTCAATAATAATGTATGGTGGTATCTAATAAGATCACTCATTTACCCAATCCTAACTTAATCTAACCCTTCAAGTTTTCCCACTATCTAAATCATACAATACACCCATTTCACTTACATACCATCATAGAGTGCACTATATATTAAAACATGTAATCATGACTATTTCATGCACATTGTACTATCTTTAGGCAGATACTCATATACCATGCAAATTCTAACCATTCATAGCATATGAAATCAGTAGAGATCATTCATCATTTAAAAAATGGAGTACAGAAACTCACCTCACTTCCTTATCCTTAACAACTTTCTAGGTAATTCTTCCATTTCCTTTTCTTTAGTTCCACTTTGTATTATTAAGTTCGGGTTTGCATCGTCATCTAATGAATGGGCCAAAGGTTCCCATCTTCAGAATTAGAGGGATTCTCTAAGAAATCCTGTCGTTAGGAATAATGGAAGTTCCTATCTCTCGAGAACTAGCACTTCTTCGAGATGCCTCTGTATAGGTGTTCCATCACTCCATTAGAAATGATAAACTATTTGGCAGCCCGTGGTATTCATTTTCCCAACTTCACGTATCAATTTGATATCATGAAATAGGAGAGGCACTTGAGCGATTTCAACGAGGGCTTCATCCTAGCCCTTTATATGTTGGAAGTGGGTTTCCATCTCTCCTTACATCATTTTTTTATTGGTGTGCTCAAAGAGTATGGGATTGCACTAGGACAATTGCCTAGTTTATCCTGGTGGACCTTGATGGTGTATTCCAACACTTCTTAGCATATTCTTAGCATATTCCAATGCTTTTATTGATTAAAGGATTTGACCTAAATACCTTCAACTGGTATGGTTTACTTTAGCGTTCGCCAGGGTCATGAATCTTTTCTTAAAGGTTGGGTTCTAGAACTTCATCTAGACTGTAGTAAATTTATTTTGGTAAAAAATAGACTCCAGAATGGTTTTGAATTTCCCATGAAATGGTATTTTCCCACCGAATCTACTTGTCAATAGTCTCACCATTTAGACACAAAGATCGCTGTAGCGCAAATTGGTAGATTGAGTCCAACATAGATTTTGGAGTTAAAAAGATTCATTACAATTAGGAACGTCTTTCAGTATTTTTGGGAGGGAAGGAGCCCAAATAGTTTATGCACACCCCGTTCGCTATCTTAGTTTAGACCTTGGCATAGTTCAGTCCGTCGAAGAGACGTGGTCGTTTAATGCTGACAATGAGTTATCTGGGACTCTTGTGGGAAGACGGAAGGATGCCTTTGATTTCTTCTATAGTATGTGCAATATTCCACCTCACCACTAGCTTACCTCATATTCGAGGTTTACGGGTAAGTCTTCAAGTAGGGCCTTAATTAAAAACGCTACTGACCCTATTACTCCCCTTACAAGTCCTACTTATTTCTCACCCGCAATACCCCTATTCCAACCAAAAGTCATTGATATTGAGGCTATGTTTGAAATTGTACAAAAAACAATGGATGTGGTTGCTTCAAGTGCACGAGCTGGTAATAGTAGCCGCAAAAGGTCGAGAGCTGAAATGGGGTCTTCTAGTTCCACGGAGAGTAATGGCATCAGGTCGCTTCCCTACCAACCTAGCAAGAAGCTGGTCTTCCCAGAGGGTGAATACCTTGCTCCTCCATCAGTACCCACTACATCATTCCCATCATCTATTTCTCCAGTACGTTCTTTGTCCCTACCTCCGGTTCTTCTCAAACCTTAAGTTGAGTCCACTAATATCACAAACCCACCTGCTAACACTTGTGTTCCCTGCACTTCCCTTATTGGTGCCATCATTTATACTCCACCTTTAGGGGTAGTCCAAACCTTCTTACCCTAGCGAAATCATCTCCATACGAGCAGTATCCTTTTTCTCTTTTTCTTGTCTAACAATGTCAAGACTAGGAGTTGTCCCCAAAATTGAAAGAGTTAGCCTACCCTTCTTCCTCTTCTTCTAGAGTCCATAATCCCACTCATAGAAAGTTCATGGGTTCCTATTTCATGCTATCGAAAGAGAATGCCCTCACAAACTAGGCTCTCTTACAAGCTTGTGTTGAAACTTACTAATTCCTGTCACACGAGTAAGCAATTTCTTGCTTTGCTCCGCCAGTAACACGAGGCTTCTGTCGAGCAGATCACCGAGCTTACTAATTCCACATTCATTTGGGAAACCATGTACCAATCCTTAGGGACAAGAGCAAGAGAGTTGAGGAAAGGGTTCGCCAATTGTAGACCCGTGAGCAACAATATCTTGCCAATATGGAGTGAATCCAGAAGAAAAATGAGGAGGCATTAGCAAAATATAAGGAGAATACCCAACAGGGCATTCAAGATTTTCTGCCTGGGCTAAGGGCTAACTTGGTACTACACACACAGGTCACCGCAGGTCCCTTTGACTTAAGTCAAGTAAACTTCGATTGCCTTTACCAGTTTACAAACACTGACCTCAACTTTAACATTTATAACTCTTCAAGAGCAAACTGGGAAGAATTTTGGAAGGAATGTAGGGGGTTTCAGAAACTCTTTTACAACCAAAACATGAATGTATCTGACCTTGATTCTTCAGGAGAGTCTATTCTAGGGGAAAATTAAAATGCTCACATGTTTTGTAATCATTTCCTTAAATTATCAATGGAAATTTATTTATTTTACTTTTTCTCCTTATCATATCATACATGCTTTGTCTCCCATTTCTTTTCCTTGACCTTGATACACTAAATATTGGTCTTCATAATCTGTGCAACTATATCCACTTCTTTATTATTCGTTAGTCCCATATAATGACACAATGGACACAAAAAAAAACTTACTGTAACATGCTTATAGAGCTATATATCACCTTCCTAAGTCTAGAGGATCGACTAAACCAAAGCTTTAATACCACAAAAATTTGTAACACCCATACTCGACCCGCTCTCCAAGTCTAGGTCCCTGATGTTACAAATTTTGAATAATTTACTAAAATTATTTATGTTGTCAAAGTCAGGCTCAATCCTCTGCTCGATTTTTTATAGCAACCTTATCTTGTAATTAGGCAGACCATTTATAAGCTTAATTGAATTTAGTGAGATTCTCTATAACGGAAATATATATCAAAATTCAAAGCTAAGGGAGTAAAGGTTTAAAGGAATTTTCCACTCCCTAGTCAACCTTGGTGATTTTTCACAAATTGATGTGGCAAATTAGGCTTTCTCGTCATACCTAAAGAGTTTTGTCTCGAGCAAAATAATGGTTTTTGCATAGTTTTTCATAATTTTTAGATTTTAAGTTAATAAGTGAAAATATATCATTATTGCCCATTTTTTAGACCCAAATTGGCCAATCGTGCCATGGGAAACCTAACAAGTTGATTGAATGTTGTAAGGAGTCGACGGTGGCCTAAACGTGAAGAAAACATCACCTAGAAAAAGGGTATCGCGATATCGAAGATGGAAGTCGTGATACCCTTGACAATGCTAAAATAATGAGAATAGAGAGAACCTATAGTGGTATCACGATACCAAGGATGGGTATCACTATACTAAGATCCAAAAGGTCTGAAATTTCAATACTGAATTGGGTATCGCGATATCTAAGCCTGATGCAACAAAAAATGACTGTAGAGGTAGTTTTTGTCCAACAGCCACACCAATCAAAATTAGGTGCCTAAAGATATTTTGGTACAAAATTTAGGGTCAAAACCATCTATTTAAAGCCATTTTTTGATGAATGAAAAGGGAGATCTTTTCGCTATTGTTTTCCATCATCTTTTTCCTTAGTTTTAGGTTAGGGTTAGGGTTTCTTTCCTTTTTTTTTCTTGTCATTTTTAGTTTAGGTTTTCTCTTTTCTTTTTAGGTTAGATTTTAGTTTTGTTTTTTTACTTTTTTCCTTATTGTTAAATATTTTGTAAAAAAGAATGGACAAACTCTTGGGCTTCAATGGAACTTCATCAATTGAATAAGCATTTTTTTAAACCCTTTGCTTTCATTTTATTCTTACAATATGTTTGATAAAATGTTTGTTTGGGATTTGAGTTTGAATATTTGCTAAATTTTTTGGATGGTTGATTGTTTGGTTGTTTGTTAGCTTAAGTTTATATATATTCTTGATTGATTATATCGAAATGCTTAATATGCTAGAATTGGCACCTCTAGCAGAAAACCTAGATAAATGAGACCAGGAGGAGAGTTTATCCTTAGATAGTTCAAAATGATTTTGTTGAGTAGTGAGACCGAGAGGTAATTTATATGCCTAGGTGAAACCAGTAGGTAATCTTAGGTGGTATCTTTTAGTCTAGGATGAGACCGTGAGGAGATTCCTAACTAAAAGTTGAAAGTAATATAATTGGTATAAGTTCATTCGTTTAAATAGCACTCAACTAATCAATCGAATATCGTTTAATCATTTACATCATCTAAAACATTATGAAGAAAGTTTAGCTTAGTTAGTTTAATTAATAGTTCAATTTTAGTTTATAGACAATTTTATTTGGACTTGCACTAATAATTTCTGACTCAATTAGATTAGTAATTCCTTAACTTGTAATTAACTTGATAAACACATTTACCCACTTGGAAATCATTTGGGTTTGACCCCTTGCAATACTTCGTGTTCCATCGGAACTATAAATATTACAACTGGCACTGTTTACTTGCATTTAAACCCCCTCTTTAAATTGTTTTATAAAATCGTTTATTTTACATGCATAAGGACACTCAGTCGCCTGACATTTAGTAGGTTATATTGATGAGGCCTTTGCCTTCCCTTTTTTTTCCCTTCAGCCCACAATTGACTAACTTCTCCTCCATTTGTAGTATAAACCAATTTTTTTCAAAGTAGAGATTCTATAGGTCCACGAACCTAGATGCATCTCAACTAAATTTCTTTCCCTCACAACCATGAATGGGAAACCCAATATCGGTCATTGCTTGTCAGACCTTTATTTCCTCGAGTTCAATTTCTTATCCTCCCTATTTCCTGGTGGACTATTCGCTCTAGGTTAGTCCTTGACAGACTCCTTCCTTTGCCAACATGTATGGCTTAGCCCCGTATAACCTCGATGGACATAACCGCCCTTAACTTTCCCCTATGTCTGTGGACCCTTAAGTACCAACCCTAGGATGAATACATCCTCTTGTTCAATCTACATTAGAATCCACTCCATTCGGCAATCCTTATCAACCTCCATCACAGAGCCAAGAATTTAAACCTTATAAAATCTTGAGTTCACCTTACCGGTTGAATCTTCATGATGCCATAACTGAGTTATTATCTTTTACTCTTTCTTCCCACGCTAATTGTCATGATAGATGTTATCCCACCTTCCATCCTAGTGAATTTCCCCGTGTTTACTGTCTCAACGGACTATCTACGATTCTATGGAATCTTTTGATTATGGTCTTACACGACATAACCTCGTGTTTACTATCCTGATAGACTATCAAAATATGTCATAGCATCTTTCAGTAATGGTCTTACACTCTTCTATCATGATGTCATAATGTCTTTCAGCTAAGGTCTTACTCATATATGATGCCATAACATATTACAGCTATGGTCTTACTCATTTATGATGCCATAGCATCTTTTAGCTATGGTCTTACTTATATCGGACCCATGGCCTAGCCATGATCTTTTTATTTACTTCTCATGTTGCATTCTGTCTATTCCTCCATTTCACCATTCCTAACCTTGATGCTCGAACACCACAGTGTCTCCTCCGTAAGGCCTAGAGCTTCGTGCATCATGATTTGCACTCAATAATACTGTATGGCGATATCTAATAAGATCACTCATTTACCCAATCCTAACTTAATCTAACCTATCGATTTTTCCCATTGTCTAAATCATACGATACATACATTTCACTAATATACCAACATAGAGTGTGTTATCTATTAAAACATGTAATCGTGGCTATTTCATGCACATTGAACTATCTTTGGGCGGGAACTCATACACCATGCAAATTCTAACCATTCATAGCATACACAGTCAACAGAGATCATTCATCATTTCAAAAATGGAGTATAGAAACTCACATCGCTTCCTTATCCTTAACAAATTAGCTTGCCTAAATGTCAAAGCCTTCTTCATCCTGGCAGCAGTTCCTAATCTTCCTACTTCTAGACTCAAATTTGCACGATGGCTGCAACATATAGAGCTCCCTTCAACTACGTCATTCTTCTTCTTCAGGGTGACTGAAGAAGATGATGCTTAGAAAGAAAGATTTGGGAAACAGAATTGAGAAGCACTCCGATCCCAAACACATCTATATATATATACCATTAGCATATTCTCCACAGACATTTGTCGCCATTCAATCCTAATTATTATGTTTCCCGCTATGGAACTAGCTGCTTCTAATCTAACTAAATTAGGATTGGAATTTAATCATCCCCCAACCAACCATTTAAGTTTTCTAAATATCTTATTTTAGTCCTCAAATTCCCTTTTCCATCCAATTGGCTCCAGGTCTTTTCTTTAAATTCGAGTCCTCAGGGGGACTGGGTGTGACAACACTGCTATGACCTTCATTTAGAATATTTTGTTTCAACTCTGAATCAATAGGTACATATAATCTATTACGAAAATATAAGCTACCATCCGTACCAATGCTGAAATCGGTTGCCTAACCATCCTTGGCTAATTTTCCTTTAGCCAACAAATTCGGATCATCATTTTGTAACTCCCAAATTTTCTAAAAGAACAAGGGTTTAGCCCTCAACTCGGCTAGTAAAGATCAGTGACACTCTAAGTTCAACTAGACATTCATCGACCTTAATGAAAAAAAGTGCTTTTTGGCTTAAGGCATCGACAAAAACATTAGCTTTACCCAGAAGATAATCTATTACCAGATCGTAGTCTTTCAACAATTCAAGTTACCTCCGTTGTCGCAAATTTAGCTCTTTCTCGAGCCATTAAATACTTTAGACTTTTATGATCAGTATAAATGTGACATTTCTTGCCATACAGATAGTGTCGCAAATTTTTAAAGTGAATATAACCACGACCAATTCTAAATCATGTGTTGGGTAATTTCTCTCGTGTGGTTTAAGTTGTCAAGAAGCGTAAGTTATAAATCTTTTTCCTTGCATCGGAACAAAATCCAAACTATTCAATGAAGTATCATTGTAAACAACAAATTCTTTCTAGAGTCAGGCTAAGTTAACATTGGTGCCTTTTCAACATGGTTTTCAACTATTCAAAGCTTTGCTGACATTTTTTTGAGCATACAAAGTTGACATCTTGCAGTAATAGTTTCGTCATCAATAATGCTATTATCGAAAAGTTCTGAACAAAACGTTGATAATATCCAACTAAGCCCAGAAATCTGCATACCTCAAAAACGTTTCTTGGATGCTTCCAATTCAGAATAGTAAAATCCTTACTCAGATCAACTCGTATGCCTTCCACTGAAATCACATGACCAAGAAATCCAACTTCATTGAGCCAAAACTCACATTTACTAAACTTTGCGTACAGTTGGTTTTTACATAAAGTCTACAATACAATTTTCAAATGTTGAGCATGTTCGGACTCATTTCTGGAATATATCAGAATATCATCAATGAATACAACTACGAATATGCCAAGATGTGGCTAAAAAACTCGATTCATTAAGTCTATAAATGTTGCATGAGCATTAGTCAATCCAAAAGGCATTACTAAAAACTCGTAATGTCCATAACATGTTCTAAATGTAGTTTTCGACACGTTAACATTTTTAAATCACAACTGATAATAGCCAAATTAGAGGTTTATTTTCTAAAATAGGGTGGCTCCTTTCAACTAATTAGATAAATCATCTATAAGAGGAAACATATATTTATATTTTATAGTGACTTTGTTCAATTGTTGGTAGTCAAAACACAGCCTCATCGTCCCATCTTTCTTTTTCATGAATAGTACTGGCATGCCCCAAGGTGACACACTCAGCCATGTAAAAGCTCTATTAATTAATTCTCACAACCATGCTTTTAATTCTTTTAATTCAGTTGGAGCCATTCTGTGCGGAGCGATTAAGATCGGCGCAGTTCCAAGTACTAACTCTATAGCAAATTCAACTTCCCATTCTGGCGGCAATCCAAGTAACTCCTTAAGAAATACATCAATAAAATCACAAACCATTTGTACTTGATCAAATTTCATTTTTGATACCCTAGAATCCAGAATATAAGCTAAAAATGCTTCACAACATTTTCTGATCAGTTTCTTTGCAGACATTGTCATTATCACTTTCGTAACACAATCAAATCTATCAAATTCAATAGTAATCAGCTCACCACTCTGACATCTCAAAGCAATTAGTTTCTATCTGCAATCCACTACTACATCATGCAACGTCAATTAGTCCATTCCCAGAATAACATTGAATTCGTTAAGAGGAAATAACATCAAATCAATAAGAAAGTCATAGCCCTGAACTTTCAGTGGACATTGCCTACATATCAAATCAACTATGATGCTTTGACCTAATGCGTTTGTTACTTTGACAACATACTCAGTTGATTCTACTGGTAATTCATTTAATGCATATGACCACTAGTTATCATTTTTCACAATTTCCCTAAAGTTTTACACTTTATTCAATGCAGTACCTAAAACCATAACAAACATATTTTTCATATTAATCTATAAATTTTAAAACCGGACTCATTCTCATCCTTTTATAGCTCTCAAGCATCTAAAATTATAATAATTTCATGCCAAATTTAACATATTATCATTTTAGTCCCTAAACTCAAAACTAACAAAATTCACTTTGCAAAATAGTCATATTTTATAACAAAGCTTAAAACCCAACCATTAACAACCCAAAAAGCTTTAACAACAACAATGGTAACTTTTCAAAACTTATACAGTATTATGAAATAATCCATGGGCCAGCTAGATTAAGCTACATCGACCTTAAAAACATAAAATTTACAAAAAAACAGGCTTCAATTCACTTATATGCAAAGACTTAAACTTGACCGAACTTTCTAAGTCCAACAATGGTAGTTTCGGGTGGAAAGAACAAGAAATGAAGAAGATGACTTAAAATTTTATGTTTTTTACTTTTATTATTATTACTTTTAACATTATTATTTTTCATATAATTTAATCAAAAACCACCTAATGACCATCCATTATAACCATTATGGCATAATTGCCAATTAAACCCATCTAATTATTTTTTAAACTCATTTAACACATGTAAATCAATATTGATTAACTTTTATATTTTTACGATTTAGTCCTTTTTTCTTAATTAACTACATCAAAATTTCTAGACCAAGCTTCAATACGACACTCTTATGTCCTCGTAAATATTAAATTATAATATTCATAGACTCACTTATCGAAATTGTGGTCCCATAATCACTGTTTCCAGCACTACTGAAAATGAGTTGTTACAAAAATCTTAACCACAACAAAACCTAGATTACTTGGTATCGATTGAGGAACGACTTGGTACGTACCTACCAATATAGTACCAACTACCATGATCTCTATTATATATATAATTTGTGCTTTTTATAAGTCGAATTTGAATTGTGTTATCAAATATAAAAGTAAAATGAATTATTATGTTCAAAATTAAGATATTTATAACTTAGAAAATTCAAAATTATTTGAATTCGTCATAGTCCACCCGACTCGAACTGATCAGAATCTAAAAAGATTCAAGCCCGAAAAATTCTAATCTAAGAAAATCTGAGCCCAAAACATTCGAGCATAAGTAAATTCAAATCTAAAAAAGCCCAGTCCAAGCCCAATCGAGCCTGCCCATTTGTCATCTCTACATATATCTCACATTTTTGTTGCTTTTTAGATAGCTATAAGAATTATGACAAATATAAAATAAAAAATTGCCAACAATAAAACTGATACACAGATGAATTGTGGTTTTTCATGTTGGCAAACTTATACCACAAGTGAATGTGTACTATCACCGTCTTTTTACTACCACATTTCAAGTCGATGATTTGAAATGGTCCGAAATTAGAGCTTTCTTTTTAACATTTTACTAATTGATAGGAATGTATGTTGTATTTCTTTTATATTTTGAAAATATAGCTGTAATTTTGTTTTATTTTGAAAAAAAAAATTAAATATCTACAATTATATTTTATTCTTATAAAATAAAAAATTCGATCAAAGACATCGTAATTAGTATATTTAATCTATGCCAAGACTGAGTGAAGTGAAGATCAATATGCATGCGGATAGGGTACAAGCAAAAGAGTGAAGTTTTAGAAGAAGAATCATGGAAGTTGGTCACTTGTTTTCATAACCTGTAAAAGTCCTCTAGCTTTCCTTTGTGCTCTATTTGTTCCCGTTTCGGAGATGTCAACTAAATGCTCATAAACACCAAACTGAAGGGCTGCAAGAATGTGAGATGAATTGTTGGAACTCAACTCCAGAAGAACCGAGGCTGCACACTCCTTGTTCTTCGGGGTCCCCTTTTTGATGATATCAACCAGGGTTCCAATAAATGAAAGCTGCCCAATCTCATATCTACCTTGTGGATGAGTTACAAGTAGTAAGAACATGGAAAGGGCCTCATCAACCATGTTCAGTTTCTTGTCCTTGAGTAAGAGCAGTAAAGGTGGTACAATGCCTGCATCAATAGCTCTTGCTTTATTGGCTTGGTTCAGACATAGGTTGAACAGTGCTGTGACTGCATCTTTTTTGCCTCTAACTGTCCCCTGCTCCAACAATTCTACCAGTGCGGGAATACCGTCTGAGAGTGCGATTGTTACTTTGTTCTCATCCAGCATCGATAAACTAAATAAAGCTGCTGCTGAATTCTCTCTCGACTCCATATGTCCATTTCGCAACACATCTATTATTGTTGGTATTGCTTGTTCATTAGCTATGAGCTTCTTGTTAGTGTCATTAATGGATAAATTCAATAGGGCTGTCACGGCATGCTCTTGAATCTTGGAATCCGGATACGTCAACAACTGCACCAATGCTGGGATTGCTCCATTTTCAGCGAACAAAATTCGGCTCTCGGCGTTCTCCTTGGAAAGCATTCGAATATCCTTTGCCGCCCTTCTCTGCACTTTCAATTGACATGAAGATAGTTCCTCAACCAGAGATGAGATCTCTTCCTGCTTAATAGACGAGCCTTGCGGGGATGCAAGACCCTCTGTATTGGGGCTCTTATAATTGTTCGTCTCTCGCCATTGAGTGATAAGGTTCTTGAGAGCATGATTCGGCGCTAACGACAAGTGACCTAACCTCTCCCTCGTCTTCGGGCAGGTCCGATGGTTGGAATCAAACCACTTTTGTATGCTTTCTCTTTCAAATGTCTGAAAGCAAAACATGACAGATAATCAAGTGTAAATGACTTAAATGATGTTAATGTTTCCTGTCATGGTACAGGCCTCCTCATTACCTGTCCACTTGCGATGATAACCGGATCTCTCATTACTTCGAGCGTGATCGGACAAAGGAATTCGTGAGGAATCACTAAAGACCCAGGCTTCAGCAACAGTTTAGGCTTGACAGGATCCTCAAAAACATCAATTACTTCCATGCCGAAAACCTGCTTGAATTTGTTGAGTATCTCTACAATTTGCTCTATACATTCTGAAGTTTGGCCTCTTTCTTTAGCGACATTGCTTATAGCTATAGTTTCTTTCTTCAAGTTCTCAACGGTATTCAAATCTAGTTTCTTGGCTAGCCTTTCTATTATGGCAATATCAGCGTTCCTTTCATCGGTTTTTGAGGATACCGCCATTAAATCTACTGCAAGTTCCATATCCTGTGTGTCTTTTCGCCTTTTACCTCGCCTCAATTGTGTCACCATTAGCTCAACCTGAATAACAGCGGTCATGAACATTTTACAAGGATCTTAATTAAAAGAATTGTTCCTATGAAGGCATCAGTAAGAGATGATAGTTCTATTCATACCTGCTCCCTCACTTCCACAGAAACTTCAATTTCATCGAAAGGTAACTCATCCAGAGCCTGGCATAATTTTTCGTGAACAGCGTGAAATTTGACCATCATAGCCTCACTCTCCAACGCCTGAAGGAAAATGGATTCATCAGATAAATAATATTGGAAATTAGAAAGTATACGGATGGATGTATCCTGACCAGGTAAATCTTGCTACCCTGATTGCAAGTTTTCAAAAGTTTCTTGGCCAAACAAAAAACTTTCTTGAGCTTTGACAAAGAAGCAATGGCGTTAGGAGGAATGGCGGAACCGAGGAAGCGAATCTCATCGAACAAGGGCAACAAACTCTTCATCCGCCGGACGAGGCTGTAACATTCTTGTCGTTGGGTGCTTCTGAAATCTCCAAGGCGGGCAACATATTCGATGAGGCTAACGCTTTCCTGAACCAAATCGACCCCATTGGGTGCGGGTGCTGTAGTGACGATTCCAATTTCATCCACCAACGTATCCCCTCTTCGATCTTCAACATCTCCGTGTCTCTTTTTGTCTCTCTCTAGCCCCATCGTAGTTCGTGCAAGCTTTCTCCCGGAACGGCTAGGGGCTGTGCTCTCTTCGGGGGTTTGAAGGAGGGGAGACATGATCAGAGAGGAAGACGAAGACGAAGAGGATTGAAGAGGAGGAAATCAAATCAAGAGACATTAAACCCTAACGCTACTTTCCATGGTTCAATATGCTGACGGTGTTTGTTGTGTTCCTCCCTCGGGTCTGTTGCAATAAATTTCGCGGGAGTTTTGCTTCTTAAAATAGAAAATCTGCTCTCTTTTCTTTATTTCTTTATATAAATAGAATATTAGATTATATCAACATTGTAAGAACCACGTCAGATCATTTTCGAGTTAATTATATTGATAAATTATATTTTATAATAATAAATTCGATTTCAAATTTTCTCGAATTGAGTTGAGTAAGATGAAAATCAAATCGAATCAAATACATTTATTCAAGTTAAATTAAAAAATAGTCACTGTCACCCACTTTAATCAAATTTTTCTACCATAATCAAATTTATTATTAACTTTTATCACCTCATAATTTATTTATTAATATTTTATATACGGGTTAGCTTAGTTGCTTAGTTGCTTCAATTATCTTTTGATTCTTGTTACTATATATTTTAAAATTAAAAAATATATTAAATATAAAAAATATGATTTTTAATAAAATTTATTTTCAAAATAAAATGTGAAATTAATAACAACAAAAAATTTTAACACAAATATTTTATGGCATCATCAATAATTCAATTTTAACAGAAATTAATAAAGATTCAACATGATTAAACAATTCAATAATATAAATAGTACAAAATGTGAAATTTAATTTAATAATATAAATAGTAGATAAAAATTCAAAAAAGAAAATTTTGGGGTTTGTGTTAAAAAATGAACGTCGATAATGGCAATGTAGAAAGATTGCAAAGAAAAGGAAAAAAAATAGAACACACAGATTTTACATGAAATCCCTTTCGGGAAAAAACCACGGGCAGAGGAAGAGAAAAATTTACTAATGTCGAATTCGAACGATACAAAGGGAGTTTCGACGACATCTATTTATAAGTTGAAAAAACTTAATTCTAATTAATACCAAATATATTATGCTAATAAATGCTAAATATATTATATTAATAAATATTAAATCTTCTAAAAAGAAAATATATTTTACTTGACTTACAAGTAATCTCTTAGAATTTGGATCATACAACTTTAACAATCTCCACATTGACACGAATTCTCAACGAACAAGTTCTTCACCACGAATTCTTACAGAACAAGTTCTTCACTACGAATTCTCAGCGAACAAGTTCTCCACCTCTTCCACGAAACCTCTTAAGGGTATTCTTCAACAATGAACACCAATGCTTGGACTTGGTTATAGGAAACGACTTATTCATCATATCAGCAAGACTATCATGAGTACTAACTTAGTCATCACAACAATATCACCACGAGCAATAACATCACAGAAAAAATGATACTAAATGCCAATGTGCTTTATTCTCTCATGAAACATTTGATCCTTTATTAAGAAAGATGACGTTATGACTATTACAAATCACTATACTGATCTGAAAGTCTTTACTGAGTTCAGCAAGGAGTCTCTTTAACCAAATAACTTTTTTACAAGCCTCCATAATCCCATGTACTCAGCTTTAGTAGTAGACAAAGCAACCGTAGTTTGCAAAGTGACTTTCCAACTGGTTGTGCAACCTCTAATAGTAAAGACATACCCGATAAGAGATCTTTTTTTATCAAGGTCTCCAACAAAATCAAAATCAACATACCTAATGACTCCATCTCTAGTTCTTCCAAACTGTAAGCAAACATTAGTAGTACCTCATAAGTATCTGAAAATCCACTGAACTACTTTCCAGTGTTCTTTTTCTAGGATTCGCCATGTGTCTACTAACTACACTAACTGCATATGATAAATCTGGACGTGAGCAAACGATAGCATACATGAGAGATCCCACTGCACTAGCATATGGAACACGTGACATGTAGTCAATCTTATCATCTGATTGTGGAAAAAAAGTCGATGCAAGTCTGAAGTGGGCTGCTAATGGAGTACTAACAGACTTCACATTCTGTATATTGAATCTATGAAGAACTTTCTCAATGTACCCTTTCTGACTTAGATACATTTTACATATTTTCCTATCTTTGAGAATCTTTATCCCAAGTATCTTCTTTGCTGCTCCCAAAATTTTCATCTCAAATTCTTTACTAAGATGGGCTTTGACATTTTTTATCTCTCCTTCATCTTTGTCTTCTATCAACATGTCATCAACATATAGGAGTAGATACACAAAAGAACTATCATTATTTTTCTTAAAATAAACACAATTGTTAAAGCTACTTATTTTGAAATCATGAGTAGTCATAAAAGAATCAAACCTTTTGTACCATTGCCTTGGTGATTGTTTCAAGCCATAAAGGAACTTTTTCAACAAGAAAACATAGTCATATTTTTTTTAGACTATAAAACTCTTTGGTTGTTGCATGTAAATATCTTCCTCAAGTTCTCCATGTAAGAATGATGTTTTTACATCTAACTACTCAAGCTCCAAATCATACATGGCCACAATACCAAGTAAGGCTCGAATCAAACTATACTTCACATCTGGAGAAAACACATCTGTGAAATCTACACTTGGAATTTGACTATAACCTTTTGCAACCAACCTTGCTTTATATATGAGTTTTTCAATTTCTAGGTTTTTCAACCTTGATTCACTAGATCTCATGTTCTATTCTTATGGAGCGATTTTATCTCTTCTTGCATGGCAAGCATCCACTTTCCTGGATCTTCAGAGCTAGCTGCCTTAGAATAAGTAGATGAATCTTGATTTGCATCTATATATTTAGCCACGTTTAAAGCATAAGCAACTAGATCAGCCTCGGCGTACCTTTTTGAAGGATTAATTTCTCTTATAGGTTTATTCTTGGCAATAGAATATTATGGTGAAAAAGTAACTCTACTATAAGTTTCTGTACTAACATGAGGAGTAGACTCTGTTGTAGATTCTAGATCAATTTGTAACTCCACCTGCTTCGCATATGTGTTTGGACTTTGATGATCTTTACTGGAAGAGTTTTTAAGAGATAACTTCGCAGCATAGCGATTTCATAAAAAATAACATCTCTGTTAATCACAACTTGTCTATTTTCAATACACCTTAACTTATATCCTTTAACACTAGCCTTATAAACAAGAAAAACACATTTAATGAATCTAGGTTCCAATTTTCCATTATCAACATGAGCATACGCAAGACACCCAAAAATCTTCAAATTAGAATAATCAACAGGATTACTAGACCATACTTCTTGTGGAGTCTTTTTCTCAACGACAATGGACAGAGACTTGTTAATCAAAAAATGTATAGTAGAGATAGCTTCAGCCCAAAACGACTTCGGTAAACAAGCATTCGACAACATACATCTAACATTTTCCATGATTGTTCTATTCATCCATTTTGTGACGTCATTTGTGGAGTATGACGAACTGTCAAGTGTCTCATGATCTTTTCTAATTTGCACAATTCATTAAACTCATCAGAACAAAATTCCAAGCCATTATCTATACGGAGGTGTTTTTATCTATTTTTCTATCTACTTTTTGATCATATTTTTCCAAGTCTTAAACGTGAAAAACACATCACTTTTTTGCTTCAAGAAGAATGCCTAAACCTTTTTGGGAAAATCATTAATAATCGTCAGCATATAATTAGCGCCACCCCTCGAAGGCACTCTAGATGGTCCCCAAAGATCAGAATGAATATAATCTATTGTTCCCTTTGTGTTATGGATTCCTCTAGTGAATCGAACTCTCTTTTGCTTCCCAAAAATACAATGTTCACAAAACTTCAGTTTGCTAATGCCTAGTCCATAAAGAAGTCCTCTTTTGCTCAACTCTGTCTTGTCGTTCTCACTCATATGCCCTAGACGTATATACCAAAGTCTAGTAACATCATCATCTGAAATGGAAGAGAAAGCACCATCTGCATCACCAGTAACAGTTGAACCTTGCAAAACATATAACTTGGTAGTCTTTCTTTTCCATTTCATCACAATGAGTTCTTTCCACTTGAGCGACGCCGGAACATCCATCTTTTCTTTCCTACTCTGATTCTATTTAGTGATTTGCTTTCGCTGAAGTTCAAAATATTGTGTGTATAATGTGTCTCCAATTATGCTCTTTGTTGACTTCATGAATTGCTCATTTCCACTTATTAGCACTCCCGTCTTTCGACATAATGTTGTCACTAGATGAGGAAAGAAGAGTCCGGCTTTCCGACTCTAGACGCATATCTTTATTTCTCGGAAAATCCAATGTCCTACAAGATCTGTTTATGTTGCAAGATACCATACAACAAAATAGCTCAGAAAACATTAACATTAGAAACATTAACGGCATGTTTGGTTCACTGTAATGGAATAGGGCTGTAACTGAATAGATTTGTAATGGAATAGAGCTATAATCAATGATTCAATTGTTTGGTTGAATGGAATGGAATGGACCTATAATAGTATTCTTGTGATTGGTTGAATGGAGTAGATTTGTAATAGCATAAGGAAAAAAAGCTAAAATGACTAGAGTACCTTTAGTAGAATTTTTTTAGATGATGATTATTGTTATTAGATTTTAATAGGATTATTATTAAATATAATTTAATAAAAATAATAAATAATTTAATTATATTTGAATATAATTATTATTAAATATACTTTAATAAAAATAATATATAATTTAATAACATTCTTAATATAATTAATTTTATATTAACTTATATTAAAATATTTAAAATATTTTATTTACTACCTTTTAAAATAATACACTATTATTTGAATCAATTGCTTCTCAAGTTAAGTTCATTATAGTTGACACACAACAAATACATTCTAAAAGCTTAATTATTAATGAATTTAAAATCTTTAAAAATATTTTTGAATTCGACAAATTCATATCTTTAACTCTTTTTCAATCTAATTTTATTTGTTTAAACTATACACATTTTATTCTTACTATTTAAACCTTCCTTTTGTTTTAAAAAATAATTAATATTAATTGTTAAAAATATTTAAAATTTATATTATATATCAAAATATTAATAATGACCAATAATAAATTATTTTCTTTTATATCCTTACTAAAAAATATAATATTAATGAATTTAAACATCACGTTTGCTTTAGCCAATAATATTTTATATCATAACATCATGTCTAAAGTAAACGTTTAATCTATCAAAAGTACTTTTTGATAGCAAACTAAACGTTTTTAAACTAAATTCTTTAGAGTATTCGTCCTCTTTTGGAATATCATCATTCTGAATTGTGCCATAAAAAAAAACAATTTGCTCTTGACTTTAGCATAAATGTACTAATTTTTTTATTTCTTAAGTAAAGATCAAAATACAATCTGACTTGCAATATAAGAGCCTCCATGATAGTTCTACCTTTAGGCAATCTCACCACCACAAATGAAAGCTTTTCATGGCCGAGTTTTACAAGCTAATCCAATGTTAGACTTTATGCCTATACCTGTCTCCAAGTTCTATACCAAGTAAAAATTGTCCTCAACAAAGAAAAGGTACAACCCTTATTTCCCTTTATTAGCAAATTCCATGAAAAAACAAAGAGAGCTTCTAAATAAATTATAGGGAAAATCAAAGTTACTTCACATTAATTAAACAATGAATGACTAAAAATAGTTATCACATTTTTTTTCACTTTATTCTTTTTTAAAATGAAAAACCATTGACGTAAAAGGGAAGATGGAAACACCATGAAAGTCAACAAGAGACTAAAACTTCAAAAATCTTTTTAAGTCTACCATATTCTTACTAAAATGAGCTTCTTCTTTTTTTAAGCTCTCAAGGCTTGAGTGCCAAAGCAAGTCTGACCTTAGGGCTCTTATCGATGGACTTTGTATCCACCTCTCTAGAAATGGAAAGAGGGATTTAGGGCGCCACTCATGCTGGATGAGTGCGCTTGCGTTGTCGATATTGTTCACTCGTGCCTTGATTGTGGTTAATGGATCCAATGCATGTTGTGTACCCACGGTGATGGTGTTCACATTGGTAGAGAAGCTATGGGTCACCTCAACACCAACACCAATGTTGGTTGATGGATTCACAATATGGTAGTAAGATGAGTTAACTGGATCACCCTTTTCATTCCTACATTGACAAACAAGGTATTAAACTTGAGATTATATCATTTGGAATGTTTAGCTATAGATAGGTATATAGAACATAACCACATGCAGAGCCAAAGAAGCAATGAGGTCTGGATTGTTGAAGCTCAATCCCACGTTGCGTTTGGTGAAATTCCCAGTCTTCGTGTCAAATGAGATATCGGTACCTAATGCAAGAACATTTGTTCCAAGCACACCCAAGAAGTTAACTATCAGGTTGTCGGTCAATCCAATGCTTGAGCTTATCCTAGCACACTCATGCAAATACTAGAGTTCAATCTAGTATACACAAAAGTGAAAAAAAGACATGTCCAATAGCATTTCAAAACAAATTCTAAGTAACACGTTCTCACGACAAAAGCCAAAATAAGAAGGAAGTTTCAAATGATACAAATTGAAATCTGAGACAGGATTTTGTACCTTGCCAGACCTCTGATCAGGGACTCTAAAGTCAAAGATTGCCTTTAGCCCAGGTGCAGGTTCATCAACTATTATGGTGGTAAATAGCCGATAAACATAATGTACTTTAGTAAAATAAACGATTTTCAAAAAGGCTTACAAAACATGGAAAACATATATATTAACAAAAAAGGAATATAAGAAGGTAAAAAAGGAACTACGAACTCAACTAAAGAGATCCTTCAATTGAAAAGCATTTCCACCAAATAGTTCAGGTCCTGAGTAGTATGATGTTCTAAACAATGTTTTCAAGTAGATATTCTCCTAGTTAAAGCTCGGGTTTCAAACATAAAGGGGATAAGACATGATTACTAATTTTATTATAATAGAATATGGATGAAGGCCGAAGAATATATAATGGAGGAAAGAGCATCGTATCTAACTTGCAAAAGAGAAATTTCGACCAAGAATTCAAACTTATACATAAAACTAGAAACCAACAGAAGAAGCAGATGAAGTATTTACATTGGAGCTGGTGTCCACTTTGATATTAGCTGTAACATTCCTAGACTTCAGCTGGATATTAACATCAACCAATAAAAGATCACCTTTCTTCGTTCCAGTAGCGGTAATCACCTAAAAATAAAGGTAAAAACAACAAAGAAGGGCAAATTAATTCAAGTTCTCATAGCAGATTGAGAAATCGAACATCTTTCATGATACATTGCAATTAAAAGATTGAGATAACCATGATGAAATTTAAGAAAAATAGCTGCTATTATACTTCAAAAATTGAACACACACACACATGTTTGAAAAGCTTACACCTTACCTTTAATTTCAACTTAAATTAAACATTCTTTTTTGTAATTAACATAATTTTACAATAAGACATGCATCTTATATAAAATTAAATATGACAAAAATCACAATTTGGGTTTCACATGACAAAGCATCTCAAATGTATTCTTTAATAATAATTAAAGAAAACACAATCTAGAGAAAAAATTTAAACAAACCCAAAAAATAAGAGCCAAACTTACAACACCAGTGGGAGACCAAATAATCAAGAAACAACCTTTTTTTTTCCTGTATTTACAAAAAATAAAAAATGTCTAGAGAGGGAGAAAAAACACTGGGATAAGAAAGAGAAGAAAACCCATTAGTTCTGAGCGAGAAAGAATGGTTTTTGGGAATGGGTTTGGAAGAAAGTGAGGGAAGGAGGTGTTTAGAGGGGGTGGAAAATTGTTTAGGAGAAAGAGTTTAAGGCAGCAAAGGGGAAGGGATGAAGTGTTTGAAGGCCATGAAAATGGTAGTTTTGGAGGGAAAAGAGGAGAGATTACGAAGGAGGAGATGGAAGCATTGATTGTGGGAAGGAAGACGCAACATCACTCAAACATCCATATGCTTACTTGGTTGCCTGCCTATTTTTCCCTCTATTGGAGTTGAAGGAAAGAAGGGAGTGGCTATCGGTCGGGTTGAGTCTGAGCATTTTTTAGATGAGAAATTGGGGAGGGTAAAATTGATTTTCTAAACAACAAATGAGCCATTCGGTGGGGAGGAGAGGGAATAGAAATGCTCCATATTCCCTGCATAAGGCTATAATGGAATACACCCGTAATAGGGTATTCCACTCAACCAAACGGCTGTTTGTGGTAGGCCCATTGAATAGAATTGTAATGGCATAGCCATTACATTAAACCAAACATGGCCTAGGTTCATGTGCAATTTGGGTTCCTATGAATTGCATCCACATTTTGGAAACAGGGAACAAAATCCCCTGATTGAAATTAGTCACATTTCTGAATCTGACCTGTAGTTTCGTCTACCCCTACAAATATCGTTAGGGAATAAGGGGTCGTCTACCTCTTGGACTGTAATAACAGTCACATACACTTCGATGCCATCTCGGACTATCTGATGCTTAAGAGAGGCATAGAATTCATGAACTATAGGGATAACAACATTCTATTTTGGAATCATACAGAATCGTTCCTAGTGGTGATATCGGACTAAAGTCTAAATTTCTTTCCAGTGTACCATAGAGGGTTCGAACCCTCATTCCTGAATGATCAGTCTCCCTTGTGACTCTAGAAAATACTTTTGTACATTCAAATGATGAAATCTAATGGGGTCTAAAATGCCCGGTGTTTCTTAGACCAAAGCTCTCTTGCTTTTTTATGGAGGCATTTTTTCAGTCAAATTTTTTAGCTCAGAAATAGATAAACAATAACCAATGGAACAGTAAATAGAGTTTAGAAAACTTAACTCAATCTCCTTGAAATCATATATGATTCTTCTTTGATCAGTTGTTGACAATTACTCCTAATGTTGCCTTTAGAAGTGAGGATGAAAGATTGAAACCTAGGTTTTTAATGGAAAAGGGGTTTTGGAAATTAGGGGTTTTAAATAGGTTTAAGAAGATTTGGGTGTTAAAATTAGGTTAACGTAAAAGGATGTTTTTTTAAGCTTAAAACTATTGGTTTTGGGGTTAAAATCTAAATATTTTAAGGGTTAACATGCTAGGTTGCACGATTGGGTCGGGTTGACTCTGCAGAAAATTGCAGCGATGTCGCTACATAGGGGTTTTGTGTCACGACATCCCTAGCAGATTGCCTATGTCACAACATCGGGGTTTGGTATCGTGACACATCCTGCAGTTTTAAAAAAAAACTTAAAATCTGTGTTCTATATCGTGACACAGGTTAGTGATATAGCGACATCGAGTTGATTTTTGAAATTCTTTGTTACTACCCACGATGTTGCGATACGAAATGTTCATGTCACGACATTGACATTGTTTTCCCAAATTTTCCTATATTCAGAGTGCTTCAAGCACATGTTAATCCTACCTGTAATAAATTGGTTAACAAAACATACAATCTGTACAATTAGTAAGAATTTCTATAGAAAAATGTTATGTCTTACTACCAGATTCATCCATCAGCTCATTCAATATACACCAAGGTACTCCTTGAAAATTGCTTCTATTTGTATTGGTCCAACACCCATCATGCTATTCTACTCATATGTGGTTGTCTCTTTCCCTAAACTTGCCTTTTTGGCATGCCATAACCATTGACAACTCCTTCCGCAAATCATAGCTATTGATTAGTTATAGCATCACATACTCGTGAAACCACTTGAATTTTTGCTTAGTATTCTTGCTTCGTAAGAAGGTTGAGAATTGTGGTTCATATTCATCACTCATTGTATTTCTATTTATCTCATCAATCAGGACTAGCTTTTCAAGAGTGAGCTCTGATATGATTGCCAAAGAGATTGGCAGAAAATGTTGCATTATGCTACTTAGACTCTGTCTTTGCGGCCTTTCAAATTCATCCAATTGTTTGCAAATAATTCTCCCAAATGGTTTTTATAATAATTGGATATTTTGTGGCTCCAGTAGCTCAACGCCTATGTTCATCAATTGTCCCATTTGAATGAGGCTAGCTAAATGATTATAAGTCCTGTATATATACATAGTCCCCATATTGTTAAACATCCATAAAATTCCTTGGTTATTGAATTGCTGGGGTGATTGGTTTAGGACTAAAGACATGTAAAGAATAGTCAATTCAGGCTTATCAACTAAGATTATTGGTTTCTCTATATTTAGGTCTGTGAATTCTTGAACCAATAGATATGCTTCCACTGAGTTGAGCATGAAGGTCATCGTCTCTATTGGTGGGTCTATGTTATGCATCTCTGGTGTTTTTACTTGATCGAAAGATCTCACAATTGCGAGAACGATGAGTTCCATGTTGATCTAATTGTTAGATTCACTAGCCATTCCCCTACCAACTCTGTTTCCTCTGTTGTTGTTTCATTCACCCATTCTGGATATTCTTCTGTCTGTTGAAACAAATAATAGTTTAGCAGTTCTTTTCCCTCCAAAATATCTCTAATGGTATTGTTTCCTTTTCTCAACTCTAGAATTGCCACATCTTGACGCCTTTCTGATGGTAAACCAATATGGTCGTTATTATCTTGAGAAAGGATTAGAGTTTCTCCTCGGAGTTGACTGAATTCAAGCATTAATAACCATTGGTTCTTCTGTATTTCAGATTCCTCATAGACTTTTTCTTCATAACTATCGACATCATAATCTAAGTCTTTATCTATCCACATATAATCAAAGTAATCCATTCTCACGTTGACCAGTTGCTTTTGGTTATGACAGTTGTAGTTCTGATTCAGAATGTGCACTAAGCTATTCCTAAAAAGACATAGATGAGTAATAGCAAAGTAAGCTAGTTAGATAAATTAAAATTCGTATCTATAACCTAAAAATTTCCTCATTATTCCTTCTGAATGCAAAAATTAAAATTAAACTAGTGACGTTGCCTCCCAAGCAACGACGCTAACAACTTGATCACCTCCGGACGTGCTAACTTCCAGAGTATGAATACTATAGTAAAAGATATATTAATATGGTAGTATCCACAAGTATACGGGTTCAGTTGTAATATAGTTACAACAAATTAGGTGAGTACTCTGAGGATCGTACCCAAGGTAGGCGAGTGCTAGATCAATTTTAACCTAAACACTTAAAAATCTAATTAGTACTTTAGTTTAGTTACAGTACGATCATCTAGTCGTTATCCCAGTAGGGTCTTTTGATCTTCTACTCAATTAACGAGTCAGCAAGAACAACTTATCTTTCAACCTCACAGTGCAGACCAGTTTGGGCTGAAGGTGTTCACGGATGGGCCATACCAATTTTAGGTTAATTCCCACCTTGATGACTTCCCAAGGTTGTCAGGCCTAGGGTTTTCTTCCTTTCCCAAACAATTGATTGGTTGAGTATCCATACAAAATAGTTAACAGATCATACCTCCACTCACTAATCCCCCACAGAGGGATTAGTTACTCATGGTTTCTGTAGACAATATAGAATCGATATAAAGAGAAAACATGCTAAATAAATCGACAATATAGAGTTTATGAAAGAGCCTGGTTGTATTAAGATTGATCGTGAATCCACAAGGTTTTATTGTCTCTACAATACAAACCTCTCAAGATAGAACAAGAACGAATGAAAATAAATCTAACCTAAGAAAAGATAAAACTAAACTAAAATTAAAAGACTAATTCTAGGCTAAGTGAATGGTGTCTATAACATGTGACAATGGAGCCTATTTATAGATTTTAGGTGGTCGTTGTCTTTAACCCTAAGGTCAATTGACATTCTTGAGCTTTAAGTTTGATTGTGCAGACCAAAATGCCCCTATCTCGTGTTTATTTCTCATCTGGAGTCGATGTCGCAACACACCAGGTCTTGTGTCGCGACATAGCAGTCAGTGTACTCCTCTTGGGATATCTTCAGGGGTATGTCGCGACACCCTTAGGCTATGTCGTGACATCGAAGGTAGTTTCAAGATTTCTCTATTAAGTTCCCTATGTTGCGACATCAAGCATTTCGCGTTGCAACATAGTGACTAGTATCGATTTATTATGCCTTTCAATGGTCTCCTGTGCACTTACAAAAGTCATTAGCTCACCCTCAGGCCTCATTCGGCACCTAAGGTCAATAAAAGACACAAATTGATCATTTTATTAACTTAATGGAAACTTAAGAAAACATAATTAAAACTTAATAAAATTAAAACTTAATAAAAACGCGTGTCTTCAAGCTCCTAAATTGTGGAAATTAATTTAATATGCTACACTGAACTACAAAAGATCAGGGGGGAGGCTTACGAGAGTTCCTGCTTCCATGCATAAAGGATGGCTTACGAAAGGTACTTGCTCCCAACGTATGGAGGAGGCTTACAGGAGGCCCTACTCCTAACACATGAGGGTAGGCTTAGGAGAAGGTCTTGTTTCCACTCATAGGGGAAGGCTTACGGGAAGCCCTACTTCCACACATGGGGGAAGGCTTAAGGGAGGAATTTGGATGCTTTATAATGTATGATGTTTGATTCAAAAACATTTTATGGTTGAGAATTTATAGTATTTTATTATTTACTCATGCTATACAGAACTTGTGAATGAGGAAAGTAATGAAAGTAACTAATGAATTTGAAGATACATAGTTTTCATTTATCTATAAAATTTACGTAGATTACAAGCATTCCAATTCCATGGCACAACTATTTTGTCCATCCACTCTAGTCGGCATGATCCAAATCCAATGACACCAACTTTCTGATATGGTTCTTCTCATGAGGTTGAAAATTTTCCTTTATTTCTTTTTAGTTGGATTGCATTCGCATTTCTCATAACCAAATCTCCCACTAGAAACCCTCATCTATGAACCTTGGAGTTATAATATTTTGCCATCTATTGAGCTCTAACTACTAAGCCAAGGGTTGCCAAATTTCTGGTCTTGTATAGGAAATCCAGGTTCTTACAGAGAAAATAACTTCATTGCCTTGAGAAGTGTAGTGCAACACATTATGGATGTTGAGATCGATTTCTGCAGGTATCACTACTTCAATCCCAAACAAAAGGTTGAAAGCAGTTTCCCCAGTTCTATAGTGTGATGTTGTTCAAAGAGACCATAAGGTTCGAGGGAGTTCCTCTAACCATCTGCTCTCGGTCCCATCTACTTTTTTCTTTAGTCCTTGGAGGATTTTCTTGTTGGTGGATTCATCTTCACTATTTGTCCATGCAGTCTTGACTGAACTATGGATTAAGGAAATATGGAGATTATCACAAAAGTCCTCAAACTTCTCTTGCAATTGGGTCTCGTTACCTACAATTATAAATCGTGGGATCCTATACCGACATATAATGGTTTCCCATACAAAAATCTACATCTACTTCTTAAACATAATGGCTAAAAATTTTTCTTCTATCCACTTGGTGAAATATTCAATAGCCACCACAATGTATTTCTTTTGTTCCACAACGAGTGGGAATGGGCCAACTATGTTGATTCCTCAAGTGTCAAAGGGCTAGGGGCTAGAGATTCTCTAAAGGGGTTCTACTAACTATTGAGGAATTAGAGAATTTCTGGCAGGACTTACATTTGGCAACATACTCTGACTCACATTTGGCAACATACTCTGTTGCATGTTTTTGCATTGAAGGTCAATAATAACCCTACTGTAAGATTTTTTGTGTGAGAGCACTTCCCCTCGAGTGATGCCCACAGATTCCTTCATGGATATCTGCCATTACATAGTTGGAGTCACAAGGTTCATCGCCAGCAAACATGTGAACGTTTGAACTAGAAATACTGCAGTAAAAAGGTATAAAATAAAGCAACGGATGTCTACTAGTATAGGGGTCAAATTATAATATAGTATTGTACAATGGGGTACAAGAAGTACTCCGAGGATCGTAGAAGGATGGATTAAATCTAAAATTATCTTCTACAATAAAGGTCTAAATAGTACTCACTAAAAATTATGTTACGATAATGAATAATAACAACTAAGGTCATAAAATAAAATAAAATTACTAAAAAGAAATTGACAAACAACAAAATCTCAAATAACAGACAGAAGATTAACTCGCTTCAGTGTTTGTAATTAACTTCAAAACTCGGGTTTGAATGAATTAGTTAATAACTAACCAATTATTGCCTCTCGGCCTTTAACTAATTACTTAATCGATAAAAACCACTTATCTCTCAACCTCGCAGTTTAAACTAGGATAAATTATGACGTGCTCGGAAAACTTATCCACTCGACCTATCTATCTAAATTACTTCCTATGCTCGTCAATCCTAGGGTTTAAGCATGCATAATTTAAGCCAACTAATTCAACGGCGAACCCTTATTCTTTCGTTAACTACTCTCACATCAGCTCGTTAATCTTCCTAAAGGAATTAGTTACTCATTAATCTATATGTCATTTCCCTAGAATTAATTTAATAATGCAAAACACATAAATTAAACTAAAACGATAAGGAGGTAGAAATTGATTCATTTGATGAGCTGACATGCTCAATTTTGCAATTCCTTTAACAGCTAGAGAGATATCGATGTTAACAAGAAAGAAGTGAAAGAAAAATGCTAAAATACTTGATAACGAAGACTTGGGCTCAAATCGAATCCAAGTTAAAAAAAGAAACAAAATTTTTTAGAAAATAAAATAAAACCTAATTAAAACTAAATCTACTAACTAAAACCCTAAGAATGACTTTCTAAATCGCCTCACATAGCTTAGCCTAAGCCTTTCTATTACTAGGCATCATTAGTTGCCCTATTTAGGTCAAATTCAAGCCTAAAATATGATGAATATGGATTGCGTGGATGAAAACAACCCTGAATAATTTCTAGCCCTCGCCACAGTTGTGCAGCAACACAGGTTATGCGTGTGCTTTTAGGCCTAAAAATAGGTATCATGCAAGGTCAATTAAGCTCATTAAAACTACCTAATCCCTGTATTGGCCCAATAGGTCAACTAACAAAAAATTATTACGTAAAATGCTTATTTTGCAAGAAAATAAATCTAAGCTAATAAAATTAAAAAAGCATAAAAACAATGTAAAATGGCTTAAAACAAGCTGGTTAAGTGCCAAAAAGTACCTAATTTGCCACTACAAATTGTGGCAGGTCAAATACCCCCACACTTAACTCGTTGCTTGTCCTCAAGCAAAACAAGAAAAAAGTAAAAGAAAAAAAAAGTAAAGAAAACACACAGTAGAAATAAAGTACTCGAACATGCTTCATACACAAAATTGGATCGAAGCAATATTAACAAGATGATGTGGCTAAACATGTAATTCTAGTGCAATATGTAACTAACTCTTGATTTTTAATGTTAAAGTAGTTAGTTTAGTAAATTAAAAAGAAAACAAATCAAAGAATGTCAAGAATAGTTATCCATCAAAACAAGTACACAAATATACATTTATGCTCAAAGAAATATAAATAGTACGAATTTTCAATCATCAGTTCAATTTTCATCCATGCAATGTATCACTTAGGTCACATAGGACTTTTCAGATTGTAACGTTCTGTGGCTTAGGTTGGTTCAGATTTCGAGAACAGACTCGATGAAATGAGTTATGCACAAAATTAGTTTGGCACAATATATTATTCCCAATACACCCCCAATGTCCCAATTAGGCTCACCACCTTATATTCACTTCCCTCAGCTTCATTTTCTCTTTATTTTCTAAGATACAATATAGTATTCATAAGTACAATCATCTTAGCGAGTCTTTTGTGCAAGATTGAGTATATATTTTTTTTCTTTTTTTATACTCACTCTGCTTTTATTCATTCCAGATTTTCTCACTTGGATCTTCGTCTTTACAAAGCTTTTCTTCAATTGATATATTTTTCATTAAGGCACAAGCTTGCAAGAATCTTATATTGATTATAATAAATCGTTCCTTAGTTTTCACTCTCAATATTATTTTTCTTTATTTTGAAACCTTCATTATGTATCTACCTAACCCTCAATATTAATGGCCTGACGTCTAAGTTCATGCCGGGACCAAGAAAAAAAAGGATTAAAAGATTACTCATTCTGCTCATGGTTCATCAAGAAAATGGATTTAGGCTCAAAATAAGGTACTAAGGGATTCATGCATCCGGTTGGCTTTTTAGCTCTAGTGTGTACCAAATAATGCATTAGGTCATCCCAAGATATTTTAATTCATGGATTCAATTAACCAAGTTTATCAATTCTCACAACCTATTATTCAATCAACATTCATGCTTTTTGTGTATCCATTTATCATGTGGTATGATTAACACACTTTAAACTATTCACAGTGTAATAAATTGAACTAATTAGTCTAAAATTAAAAAACCTAGAATCAATTATTATTGAACTAAATTTAAATTTTATACACACAATCCTATTTATATGCTCCTAACCTATCACTTGTATTTCTTCAAGCTTGAGCACAAACAATCACACCCATAAAAATTCAACTAAAAATTACTAAAACTAAACAAAAATAATAAAAAAATTTTAAAAATTTCTATGTCACCCCTACACACTTTATTTGGCACATTGTCTTTAATGTGCACTAAAAATAATTAAGGGAAGAGACTACCCTTTGGCGTAACAACTCCACAATTGTACCAGCTCACTTTCAGTGATATCGAAGTAGTGGTTTTGTAACACCCCTAACCAGAAACCATCATCGAAATAGGGTTTCGAGGCATTACTATACAAGGCACAACCTCCGAACAATTATATATGTACACATGTCATATTTGCATAATTAAAACAAATAGCTGATTAAAGATTAAACATAAATTATTAGTCATGAAGCAAATAAAATTCGCTTGCATAAAATCATGTTATCACTTAAACAAACTTGCCTTAAAACCATACAAAATATATGCATCCAAAATATAAGCATGAATTCTGTACTTCTCACATCAAATTTGAACCATTCAATAAAAAATATATATATACATACATTGCCATTCACCTTATCCTGAATTCGGTAACCATTTAGAGACTATAAAAGCTAAATTAAAAAGTTTTCATTACACATTTAACTAACATTACCCGAATTAGCATATACATTGTTTATTAACTTCGAATACATTTTAAAGATAATTATATATCATTTATATGACCAAAACGTACATATTTTCTTATTATTAGCTTGCGCATATATATATATATATCAATCAATTGAACCACTGTCATTAATCCATATAAAACATATCATCTTACCCTTATTAAGCCACATCAATAATACTAACAAGTACAAATCAAATATTTATCAAATACATCATAAGCTTATATAACATGTTTATAACCTAATTAGTACATAACAACCTTAACCAGTATATGCACAAGTTATAAACCGACAACCCATTATTCACCATTCATTGACCAAACATATAAACAACTTTGGTAACAATTCATAAGACCTAATATACACATGTTCTTCCATATCTTATAACTGAACCTAACTATCATTTCATCTATAATATACTTAGCATATTTACCTATTTATTCAACCCACATTTCAAGACCTTAACACCCAGCATAACCCGAACATATACATCACATACATATGAAATGCATTCGACTTTAGATGCAACTCAATCCATGACAAATTTTCAGACAAATCATTATCAAAGCATACCAAACGAATCACACATAAATATATACCATGAAACATACCTTAAAACAGTTTAAATCACAATCAAATACACATAAATTTTAACTGTCACATTAAACTCATTTATTAATCATAATGTTTGATCAAAGCATGAATCCATACATATCAAAATAAACAAGCCATTTTTGCATAGCTTATTTTATATACACATCATTAAAAATATATTCAAAAAGGTAGTATGTAACACCCCGTACTCGAGACCGTTGCCGGAGTCGGACACGAGGGGTTCACAGACTAAATTCGCTTACTATCGCAGTCCATTTTAAAATTTTCCAGGCAGTTGGCTAACTTCGACACTGTCACCTTAAAAATCATATCTTGAGTTTCACAACTCGAAAATCAGTTTTGTAATTTTTCCCTGAAACTAGACTCATATGCCCATCTACATATTTTTTTCTAGAATTTTTGGTCGGGCCAATTAGTACAGTTTATTAGTCAAAGTCTCCCATGTTACAGGGATCGACTACACTGACCTTTACACATTATGACTTGGATATCTCCCTGCACAGAGCTTCAATACTGATGCCGTTTGTTTCTATAGAAACTAGACTCAGAGAGGAATCTATAAATATATGGCATGACTCCTAATTATCTCTGGTTAATTTATAATGAATTTCCAAAGTCGGAACAGGGAATCCAGAAACCGTTCTGGCCCTGTCTCACGAGAACCTGAATATCTCTTAACATACTGTCCATATGATCGTTTCGTTACTTTCCTATGAAAATAGATTCATCAAGGTTCGTTTACATAATTTATTCATTATTTAATTCCAATCCTACTATTTTTAGTGATTTTCCAAATCTACATCACTGCTGCTGCCAGCATCTGACTTTAAGGTAGACTTTACCTATTTCATAGTTTCCATGATTCAACTAGCCCTTTTAGCATGAATAGCACAAATTATGATAGTGATTAACCATTCCATACCAAATGATTATAACATTATGCTCAAACATATATAAGCCATTTTCGCATGGCTATATACATTAACCAAAATATTCTTCCGCCACTAGTCTATTTTATACATGCCATAAGATAATCCAAAACATAGCAGTACCAAACAGTGGATAGTGATAGTGTGACTAGTTGCTGACGATCCCCGAGCCTGTAGCTTCGCAATGAGATCTATAAAACAGAGGAAACAGAGTAAACGGAGTAAGCATTACAATGCTTAGTAAGTTTTAAGCAGTGTCAACAGATAACAATCAAATTATAACATAGTTGTTCGTATTTTTATTTCACTCTTCCTTCGGGCATACCATCCCTTTACCGAATATGCACATCTCATCATATACAATAGGCAGATAAAATTTCACATAAAAGTGAGCTCATGTGACATAGATATATCGTATGATTTCACATAACCTCTCACTCTGATCCGATGTCACATAATCATAGGAATAGTCTCATAGATTGCTCTTGTATGCGTCACATAACTACCTTATGATTTAGTGCAAATCAAGCTCACATATAAACTTGGAGTACATACCTGTTTAACCTTTCGCATTGAATATATTTATAAGCAATTCTTATTACGAAGTCTTACCCGGACATAATCTCCACACGAAGTTATCGGGTCTTACCCGGACAAAATCCCCACACGTAGTCATCGGGTCTTTAGAGCTCGGATATAGTACGAGCACGAAGCTTACGGACATTAATCAATGATAATATTCTCGCATAAAGCCTGCGGGGTTTTAACCCGGATATAGTACTGACACAAATGCCCTTCGGGACTTATCACATTCATCACATCGGCCATTAGGCCCTATCACATATATACACACTTTCACATTCATCACATCGGCCATTAGGCCCTATCACATATATATACACTTTCACATTCATCACATCGGCCATTAGGCCTTATCACATATATACACTTTCACATTCTCAAAGTAAGCTATTTTAGCTTAGTTATAAGCAATTTAAACAATTTAAAAGACATTAAAAACTCAATTTGAGTAACCAAGTCCTGCTACTAAAATCACATATTCAACCAAACTTGACTACCAATATATATCAATCAGTCAAGTTTAATACCTAACATGTTCGAATATACATAAACTCTAAAAATAATAATAATAATTACTTAACACTTCCCATCTTACCATTTAATACCTAGTCGAATGTTCACTCATATATAAAATAAATAATCAAACATTATTATATATATATCATATCATTTTATTATTATTATCATTATTTATTTTATTTTATACTTTTCAACTCATCCATCTCTCATTTTTCCAAATCTATCATACATATTATATTTATAACTACCCACCATATAATTTCAAGTTCAATAATATCAACCACAAAGGTTTGATTACGTACCTTCATTATTACGAACATAAATATTACACTACTACTCTTGCATTTGATAATTAGATCGTCTGATCATTTTCCTTCACCCGTTGTATTCGCACACTTAGTGCTATTGTTTAACTAGAAAGGCCATGAAATCGCACACTTAGTGCTTAATATTTTCCTTCGCACACTTAGTGCTCGATAATCAAACTCGCATGCTTAGTGAAATTTTCATATTTATTATTTCTATTTGCATTCGACAACACCAAGATTTTATATATTTCAACGCGGCTCACACAAATATATAAATTATATTTATTTAAACCAACAATAAATATTTGCTTAACGACTTACCTCGGATTTCGACGGACAGTCGAATTCGACTACTCAACGATTTTTTTTTATTTTCCCCGATCCACGTCCGATCTTTTTGGTTCTTGATCTAAAAATTTCGAAATTAATCTCATTCAAATAGAATTTCCTTCATTTAGGTACAAATACACATAATTGAGCAATTTACCAATTTACCCCTAATATTATGCACTTTTACAATTTAATCCAATTTCTCAAAACACAAAATATGAAGAATTTGTATATACAATGCTAGGGCCGAATGTTCACTAAGCTTATATAAATCCTCCCATTTCACTAATTTCACAATCTAGTCCTTCAATTTAGTACTTTTTCAATTTAACCCTAAATGCTCAAAATTACCAAAAATCCCAATACCAAAATGTTAATCTAACACATTTATTTTATTTTCTCACATCAAACGTAAATTTTATCAAACTATTAACAATGACACTTCATGACTATATCATCAGTTTCAAAATTTCAAGCATGGGCTTTATAGTATTCAAAGCAACTATCTCAAAAGTGTAAAAATTAACAAAAACCAAACTCAAATCACTTACCTAATTGAACATGCAAGGACCGAAAATATCAAAGCTGAAACTTTCCTTTCTTTCTCTTAGTTTCGGCCGAGTAAAAATAAAAGAAAGATGAACACTTTCATCTTTTATTAAATATAATATATTAACATATATTAAAGTATACCATAATGCCATAAAATATAACAAACAATTCAAGTCATTAATCCATGCATATTGGTCGGCCACCAATTCCTATTTATGGCCAAATTGCAACCTTAATATTCCATAATATAAAAACAATCATAATTTGGCCCTTATACATTAACCCTTAAATTTTCCATTTTACGCGATTAAACCATTTTTTCATTAATCGACCTCCAAACACTAAAATTTTAAACGAAACTTTCACAAAAGCAACTTCACACATTTTAAACATAGAAAATGATATTTAAATATTATTCTAACTCAGATTCGTGGTCCCGAAACCACCGTTCCAATTAAGGTCCAAATTGGGCTGTTACTTTATTTATTTTTATTTAATACATTTTAATATTCCATTTACCTTTTTGTCCTTTATAATAATACATAATTTCATATATGCCAAACCACCAATCTCCACTATCATAAAGTAATGGTTTAATTGATAAATAGGGACTTCTACTTTAGTAAAACATGGAAAATAAACACTTAAACAATTAGAATGTAACTTTTTGCATTTTACGCGATTTAGTCCTTTTTGCTTAATTAACTATCGAAACGATAAAATTTTTCAACGAAACTTTACTACCATCTTTTTGCCACTTTGTAAATATTTATAAAAATATTTACGACTCGATTTATAGAAATGAGGTCCTGATACCTCATTTCCTAAACCCACTTGACCTTAGGGTCATACCACTTGAACTTAATAAATCACTTATAAAACAAATATCACAATATCAAAAATATTTTTAAAAATCACAATTAACTCGTAAATATTAAATATAATATTTACAAACCTACTCGTCGGATTTGGTGACCCCGAAACCACTGTTCCAGTTAATCCTAAAAACGGGCTGTTACATAGTATAGCTTATACATGCCATATATTTTAAGTTTGACTTTTATAGGTACCGATAAATGGACGATAATGTGATTGACTTTGCTGACGATCCCCAAGCCCGTAACTAGCTTCCAAAATCTATAAAACTGAGACAAACATACAAACCCATTAAGCTATAACAGCTTAGTAAGTCATAAGCAAATAAACAATGACATTAATAATTTAGTAATTCAATATAACAAAACCGAATAATGCTATCGTATTCATATATTCACATTTGAGCTTGTAAAATTTAAATATCAAACATGTAACTGTGAATCAAATTCAACTTGGCCGAATACACATGTACTTATTTATCACATTTACCACTTTACCACTTTAAAACTCGATGTATTAACTCGTTTGATCCCATTTTATCATTCATTGGATTCGCACAATTAGTGCTCAATAATCAACTGAAGCCATAATGAAATCGCACACTTAGTGTCCTCGCATTAACCCAAATTAGTCCCGGTATCGTACACTTAGTGCCTGTTATTCATACATCGTCATTTAGTTTTGCACACTTAGTGCCATTCGTATAGTCGAAACTATTTTATGCTTGCACACTCAGTGCTAAATAACCACAAATCACATTCGGCTACCATATGTATATTTGCATATTTCATTTCAGCATATATAATTAATATTTATTTAAAATTTACAATCTCTATTTGCTTGTAAACTTACCTCGGACAACGATAATCGGAACAAAATGATTAATCGACGACTTTAATTTTCCCCCGATCCAAGTCTGATTTCTTTAATTCTTGATCTAAACAGATTCAAATTGAACTCATTCAAACACAATTTCACTCAATTCAGTCCAAAAACACATAAATGGGTAATTTACCATTTCCCCCTAACATTTAACATTTTTACAATTTAGTCCAAATTGCACAAAACACAAAACATGCAAAATTTGCACACACCATGCTTAAGCCGAATATTAACCATGCTCATACAAGTCCATGCATTTCCTTTATTTCACATTTTAGTCCCTTAATTTATTATTTTTACAATTTAGCCCTAATTACTCAAATTCATCCAAAAATTCCAATACAAAATATGTTAATCCAAAACATATCTCTCATATTTCATCAACTAACATCACAAAACTCATCAACTCATCAATGGAAATACTCAAAATATTCATCAAAATCAAAAATTAAAGCAAGGGCTTTGTAAATTTCATAGCAATGATCTTAAAAACGTAGGAATTATCAAAAACCGAAGCAAAAACATACCTCAATTGAAGAAACACAAAGCTGAACCCTAGCTTCATTTTCTTTTTTCTTTTATCTTTGTATATTCGGCCAACATAAAGATGAATGCATGTTTTATTTTATTTAATCATATGTTAACACATAAATTACCATTTTATCCATTATAAAATAATATGTAAACATTATAATTTATGTCCAATACCGTCCATCATTTTTATGAATGGTAAATTTTCATTTTAATGACCCCACATTCTAAAACAATAGCATTTCGGCACTTATACATTAATAGCCAACTTATGCATTTTACGCGATTAAATCCTTTAAATTTAATCGGGCATCCAAACGATAAAATTTTGAAACAAAAATTTAGCACACACAAATTCACATAGTATAAACACCAAAAATAATTTTAAAATATTTTTTTGACTCGGATTAGTGGTTCCAAAACCACTATCCGACTAGGGTCTAACCCGGGCTGTTACAGGTTTCAGGACCACAAATACAACGAGTAAACTTTTATTTTATTATTATTTTAATTTTTACGAGATTTTATTAATGTCATATTAAAATTTCATTAAAAAATTTTGATTTTTGCATGGTTAATTAAGTAAAAAGGACTAAATAGTAAGAAGGGTAAAAGTTGAGTTCTATTAGTAAAAGGGTTAAATGGCTATGGAATTTTAAAATAAAGGACTTAAATGGTAATTATACCATTTAATGAATTATTGGATAGTTATGGACAAGGTTTTCTTGAAATTTTGATTATTTTTAAAGGGTAAAATGGTAAATAAAGTTAAAAACAAAAAGGCTAAAATCATCATCTTCCTCTCATTTGTTTCTTCTTAACTGATTCTTCAATGGAGGAATAGCTAGGTTTCATCAAATCATTGTTTCAATTGCATGGTATGTAGTTTTGTCCCGTTTTTAATGATTTTATGTTTTTTTAGATCGTTTTAGCTTAATCTAGCAGCCCATGGGTCAATTTGTAAAACTGTTAAATTTTGAGGGTTATACCATGGATGTTCTTGAATGGTATTTGATGTTAAATGATAGATTATGGATATTTGTTGAAAAATAAACCAGTTTTGTAGAGTGATTTTTTGATGAAATTTAGAATTTGGGACTAATTTGTTAAACGTATAAATTCTAAGGTTTTATTGTGTAATGATGGTAAATATGATTTTTTTCAAGGTCCCTTGAATGTTTGATTAACATGGAATTAGATTAAAATGGTTAGATTTTAAGTTATAAGCTTAAGGACTAAATTGTGAAAAAGTTAAAATATTAGGGGCAAATTGGTAATTTTGTATAAATGTGAAATGTGGATTGAATTGAATGTTTAAAGTTAATTGAAGTACTTAATTGAATATAATTATCTATTTAGATCAAGATAAACCACGTATAGACCTAGATCGAGGAAAAGCTAAAGCTACGGATTAGCTCGATTTAACCTTCATGCCCCTAGTTGTCGAGGTAAGTTCGTATGAACGATTATCATATTAATGCTATTTAAATTTTATGTTATTATGTTATTTATAATTTGAATTGAACGATGTATAAATAAATCAATACTATGACGGTTATCGAGTCCCGGTTGAACCTTAGGAATTCGAAAGATATGAATGACATGTCATTAGGGATTTCATGTTTCGAGTACTGGTCTTGAATGTCCTATCGGTGTTTGAGGTCCTACATCTGTTGCGGATTCTCCATAGCTCGTGTGAGTAGCATCGTGTAGCTTACATTTCGACCCACAGCTCATGTGAGTAGGCCTATTTCGGAACTCATGTGAGCAATGATGTAAAGGAAAGGTTACAGTTATGTAAAGGCACACTTCGTGTGAGCATTTTTTCTGAGTATCCGATGAAATTCTAGATGGTTCAATGGGTATGAAAAGGAAATGAAATGGTAAGTGTTCAAATGGAATGTATCATGAACTTATAAAAAGGAATGGTGATCTAAATGATTTGAATACATGTGTAAATTACTTGTTATGGATGAATTTATTTGAACCATTTACAAATGTACTAACTTGTGAATTTGATGATGTTGTATAGGCATTATGCCAAGCTTATGGTTTTAGTTGGTTTTACACTTATGCTATTTACATTATGCAAATGAAATGGTAAGTTGAGTTTAAGTTATACAAGCTTACTAAGCATTAATTGCTTACGTAGTTTCTTTCCTATGTTTAATAGATTATCAGAAGCTCGATCAATTTGAAAGCTTGTTAGAGATCTATCACGCTATCCATCATAAATATCGGTAGTTTTTGAATGTTTTGGCAAAGGTTATAATGGCATGTATAGGATGAATTGTAATGGCATTTTATTGAATGTTTAGTTGGTGATTTGGCGTGTATAAGTTGTTGAAGTTCACTTGGTTGGTACCATTTGATGCCATGTTGGATTGTGTCATTTTGGTTAACTTATGATGCATGTTTTGAATGACTCCTATGATATATTTGAAATGGTATGGTAATGGTCAAGTTTGTGGCATGTTTTGGTAAGTTTTGAACTAGAATTTGATGATTGAAATGTGGTAAAATTTACATGTTTAAGTAAGTGTTGTTGTGTGCATTTGAGGTGCATTTGAATGGCATATTGGTTAGTTGTATTAGGACTTTGGAAATGTTATTTTAGTGTTTGTTTTTGTAATGTTTAGGTCCATTTAATGTGTGCATGAATGGTTTGAGAAGTTAAGCATGATATGGTATTGAAATAGTTTAATTCTAGATGAATTTTAGGACCACACGGCCTGAGACACAAGCGTGTGACTCAGCCGTATGTGGCATACATTCTGGCGACATGGTCATGTGTTATCTAAGAGTTCCTTCGTATGCAAGTCAGTGAGTTATATCTAGGTTGTAATATAGTCATGTGTCCCTAGTCCAAAGGTTACACGGCTGTGTGACCCCTATTTCCAAATTTTTGTGACTTCTTCCTAGACTTTTCAAATGACTTCAAATTGGTCCTAAATCGTTTTTAAGGTATTTCTAGGGCCTCGAGGGCTCGATCTAGGGACAGTATATATGTATATGATTGGTTTATGATTTTTTAAGTTATTGAATGAAATGAAGTTTAAATGTTTCGAGTGTACGGTAATGCTCCGTAACCGTAATCTGATGACGGATACGAGTTAGGGGTGTTACAACACTGTTTTCGAAGTTACCTCCTCCTTTCTTTTCAGCTTCGAAATGTAGTTTCCTCTAAAATGTGGAGTTCTTAAACAAAAATAAGTAAGTTTTTTTAAAATAATAAAAAATTTAGCTAAAGAAAAAATAAGAAAAATCATCCAAGTTTTAAAATTACAATCACCAAAATAAAAATAAAAAAAGTTCAAATTTAGTAGGAGTCTTGCTTTGATGCCTCGTCCTCTTCTTCTTCGAGATCTTCCTCCTCTTGTGGGTCATCCTCATCAATTTTTCCATTGCCTGCTCTTGAGTTGTATTTAAAGGATGGGAACTATGGCATCCGCAGGGCGTGTCTCTGTGCATAATCCTTGTAAATTAGTCATGTCTCTTGCATCCATCAAATTATCCATTCTGAGTCAAGAATGTTACCTTCGCCTGGACTTTGTTAGGCTTCAAAATCCCTTTTTCATTTCTGAAGCTTTACAAATTGTCTTGTAACACCCCAAACCGGGCCTAGACGTTATGCTCGAATCTAGCGTGTCACGTTGAAGTGTTGTTTGCAAATTTGTCTTGTTGGAAAAAAATGTTTCTAAGCTTAAAACCTCTTTAGTATTATTTAACAAACATCTAGGTTAAATGTTTGCCTTATTATCTGTTGCTGTTATAATAGTTTTTTTTAAATGCGGAAGCATTTGAAAACTCCAATCCTTTAAAGTTCGTGACTTTGAAAACAATTATTATTTTGAAAATTCGTCTTCCCTAAACTAGCAATTTAAAGTAAATAAGCAAAAGCCCAATTAAAAACTTAAACAAACTTTAAAGGCCCTTATTACATGAACAAACCCAACACAAACTTTAAATTTAAATAAAAACTAGTAATAAACTGTTGCAGTAGTGTGGCCACCTCTAAGTCCCTTACAGCTCCGAACTGTCTAACATTGGGGATTACCTGAAAGGTTAAAAATAGGGTGAGTTTACGAAAACTCAGTGTGTAATCCTCTTATTAAAGAAGCAACTAGTATACAAAATTAGAATCAGTCTAGGCCAGAGCCCTTTAATAATAACAGTACAGTGTGTGGGCCATAGCCCAATACAGTAACGGTCACAATTGGGCCTTAGCCCACATTAGCCTCAGTTGGGCCCAAGCCCATATCAATTGTACATATCACATATATCTGGGCCTAAGCCCATCTCAATATCAGAATCAATATATGCAATGCATAAATACCCATACCAACCCTACACTATTGTGGGGATTAAATCGACCCACCCTTCCCTACACTCCTTATGTAGCACCGGTTGCGGCACTAACCAATATTGCAGCAGAGCTACCAATTAATAGAACGGCTAAAAGCCATAAGTACAGTAATGTGATTAGCACAAAGCCATCAATAGCAGTGATATGATCGGCACACAGGCATCAGTAATGGTAACATGATCGGCACAAAGCCATCAGTAGCATTGATATGATCAGCACACTGCCATCAGTAATAATGAAATGACCGGCACACAGCCATCGGTAACAGTAATATGATTGACACAAAGCCATCAGTAATGGTACTATGACCGGCACAAAGCCATCAGTAGCATCGCAACAAAGCTGACAGTAATAGTATATGTGGCCAAGCTACCAGTAAGAGTGATTGTGGCAGAGCCACCAATATAGTACTTTCTCCATAACAGAATCCCAACCCCATGCAGTATGTTATGTATGCAGAATGCCATGCTCAGAATCAGTCATTCAAATCACAGACAAAACAATCATTTGACCTCGAGGGGCAAAAATAGTCATTTACCCACCAGGGCATTATGGTCATTTTACCCTACAGGGGTATTACAGTAATTTTACCCTACAGAGGCATTACGATCATTTTACCCTACAGGGGTATTACGGTCATTTTACCCTATAAAGGTACTACGATCATTTTACCCTATAGGGGCATTATGGTCATTTTACCCTACCGGGGTATTACGGTCATTTTATCCTACGGGGGTATTTCGGTTATTTTACCCTATGGAGGCATTACGGTCATTTTACCCTATAGGGGTATTACGGTCATTTTACCCTACAGGGGCATTACGGTCATTTTATCCTATCGGGGTATTACGGTCATTTTACCCTATAGGGGCATTACGGTCATTTTATCCTATCGGGGTATTACGGTCATTTTACCCTATAAGGCCATTTCAGTCATTTTACCCATTGAGGGTATTTCGATCATTTTACCCTTCGAAGGTATTTCGGTCCAGATATCAACCTCTCGAAAGGTCTGCAGTCGCCTCGAGCGACTCAAGTCACCTAATTGCTCATAACAGTGTAAATGGGCCCAAGGCCTATTACTCGGCCCAAGTAGGCCCACACACTCATGTGGCTTGTTCAACCCAGATTTCACAACGGCTATGAGATCTACATATCCCAGTCAGTATTTGCCACAAATAGTGGGTTTCATCCGTGTGGGGCCCATAAGCCCATTGATCCCACACGGCCCAACGTGGCCAATTACGGCCTAAGCCCATGAAAATGCTCATGGAGGCCTCAACAATTTATCGCCCATGATTCACAAGTTCAGCTTTCCACACGAGCGATTGCACGCTTGTGTGGTCTCAAACGCTGTATTTTAGCTTTTCGGCTTTTGTCGTTCTACAGTTACGGTGGGGAGTTTACACACCTGATGCGATTTGCAAATTCCCTTCTATTCGAGCACTCTTATTCCGTAAATCAATGATCATCACACCCTTGGGTTCCCAGGCAATGTGCCAATCAACCTCGACCACTACCACCAGGTTGGAGAAAGCGACGAATACCTTGAAAGCCTCGCCGATCTCCCCCATTCAGAATAAGGAACAAATGAGATGTGATATATAGCTCTCCACAAAAACAACCTCCCCAAATCCCAATATTCTCTCCTCAAATCTCTCCAAATATCCCTCCTTGATTTCCTCCATAACAACCTCCAAGACCCATTCAAACTCTCACCCAACAGAGTTCGAAACCACCTCAAACTCCTGCCGCCTCATGCTAGCAAAATAAATATCTTTTTTGCTTGCAATGGGATTCGAACCCAAGCCCCCTCAATAGCTCAACACGCCACTTGCCACCAGCTCTTTTGTGTCAAGTTTTGTATTCAATTAACTAAAAGGTCTAAAGGCCCAAGTCCAGGTTCCTTTAAATGAAAAACCAAAATAAATTGCAAGAGCCAAGTCTTGAATCTAGGCTCCCTTGCAACCTTAATGACGCCACAACCACTAGACCACATGCTTCCTTATGACATTTTTTAACACACTAATTTAAAAGGCCTATATCCAAGCATCCAGGGTTTTATCCACTTCAAACCAAAATTTTTGCTAAAGCCCAGGTTTGAACCCAAGACTTTTCCAACTCCTCTCAGGACCCTTAACCACTAAAGCAGACATACCTTTGTACACGGCTTCCAAATCGTTCCTTGCTCAAGGCCCAATACTTTTAGGCCCAAATTCTGGGGCGTTACATGTCTTGCGCTGAACTCTATCATGGGATTCTTTGATGGCTACAAAAATAATCCTGACCTGCCCATAGGAACCTTCACATTTCTGCATAAGGCTACCACAAGATGTTGGAACAGTAGCCCTACTTTCTAATTATGAACACAACAGATCATGCTTCGGTATATCCATGTTCCAATACAAGTCTTTTTCCTTCTATAAGATGGTGTAAAGCATAGTGGCTAAGAAAATATTGATGTTAGACACATTTATCATAGGATGTATCCGAGTGCAAATAAATTGTAACCATATCTTGGTCGTAAGGGGTAGTCTAATATGTGAAAATGATATTGGAAAATCAATTCCTAACTGGCATTCCAATTCTCCTTTCCCTTCAATTAAGTAGTCTATGATGATGTCCATGTCTATGTTTTGTGACTGCCTCTTGATGTACTTACATCCAGAGTGTGAATATTGCAACTAAAGATATGGATTTGAGGCAGTGTCCGCAAGTATACGAGTCAGGTTGTAATATAGTTTGTTTACAACGAAACACTTGGTAAGTATTCCGAGGATCGTACCCAAGGGGTTGCAATTTGGGAAAAACTACTATTAAGCCAATTAACAAAAATAATTTCTAATCTACTCGAGTCACGAATTAGTAGTGTTAATCAAGAAGCAAGATGATAATAATACTAAACTAAATAAATTTAACTAAGCCTAATCTACTCCTAGGTTCATGCATCGATTTTTCCAATTACTTGTTTTAACTACGTGAGTTCCTTTTAGCCTAGATCCAATTGTTTTACCTAATTAATTATTAATGTAGGGTTCTAATCAATCAACTAGTCGATACCCTAATAGGATCTTCAAATATATCCACTAGAATAACGAGTCAGCAATAACTACTTATCATCCAACCTCACAGTCTAGACTGGTTCAGGGTTAAGGTGTTTACGGATAGGCCATATAAATTTTGGGTTAATTCTCACTTAAATGACTTCCTAGGGTCGTCAAAACTAGGGTTTAAGTTCTTCCTCTCCCAAACAACTGATCTGCGAAGAAACTCTATCCTTCAATCAATTAATAAGATTAGAACAGTTGAAACTATACGAGATATGTATAAAGCGTAAATTGATTCTAATCTTTACACAAACATTCAATTAAAAAATTTTAAAGAAAGAGATATAAATAATAGAAGAAATGAAAAAAGATGTTCATGGATTTATCGATGAAAGCGTGGCTCCAAAATAATATCCACTCACGAGAGCCTCACTTCGAAATAGGATCTTCTGATTACAAGAACATAAAATACGCTAAGTAGAAACTACAAATGAAATAAAAACCCTAAGTATACTTTTTGTCTCCCTAAATTTATGTGTTTAAACTTATTACAATGGCCTTTATATAGGCTAAACTCTGAATATTTAAGTTCCTAAAATATTCTTGAAGTCCTTAGAGTTCGATTATGACAGATATCCCTAATTTCCCTAAAAACGTAATTAAAACGTACAGGAGTTTTTGTGCTGCACAAGGGATTGGTTGCAACATAGGCTTGGGATGTTGCAACCAACCATGGGGTATCTTGCGACATAGGAGGGTCGTGTCTTGACATCGAGGGCAATTTCACTCCTGAACTTGTTTTTGGCTTTTGTCTTCGATGTTGAGACATCAGTGTCTTGGTGTCGAGACATATGCATCAGTTTTGGTCCAAATAAGCATCTTTAGCTCTTGACTTAACCTAGAAGACCATGTAACCTTATTTAGATATATAAAATGTAATAAAACTACTAGAAAGCATAAATTATTACTTTAAGTATGAAAAACCCAAATGCTAGAAAAAGAGAAAATAAAATAATTTAACACGAAATGAATTAATTTTTTTCCTTCAACAAGCTAGAGTTAGTGAAAATGGATGTAAATAAGAACCTCACACTTAAACTCCCCCGCATTAACTTTTTAATTGTCCTCAAGTAAACCAAGTCTAGACACATAGCATGCAACAAGAAGACGTCCCTTGGATTTTATTACTACTAAGAACATGATTGCCAAAAATTAATGGTATAATAATTCTTATCATAGATGTAACTTAATCTTGATAGTTTGATTCCTTGAAAATTTTTAAAATAAATTAGTATTAGTTTACAAAGTTACATTACTAACAAATTAGAAGTAATTCACATGACCAAATATTTAATAATATTACCATTAACATAAATCAAACAGATATGTAGATGACCCAATCATGTGAATCAAAAGATATTCATTGAGTATAATTTTAGCAATTCTGAAATATTATGCACAGAGAACACTTAAGTCCTATTGGTCTTCTAGGCTTGTAATGTTCTGAGGATTAGGACGGTATGAGTTAAAAGAAAGATAAGGCTCAAAATGGTTCAAATACTAGAAATAGTTAGACATATGACGTTGTTCCCTTTCTTCCCCCTTAATGTCCTATCCAAGCTCGTTGCCTTTTGTCTCCCTCTCTCACCTACCTTATCTCTCCATGTAGGAAGATACAATATAATACTAGCAACTATGGTCGGCTTAACGAGTTTTGGTGCATTTATGACTGTGTTTTCTCACTTTTGTGACTTTTTGTTTTGTCACTTTGACTTTTTACTCTTTTCTTATTCATAGTGCTTTTGTTTCTGTTCTATACTTTTTCTTTTCATTTTTACTTTTGAATTTTTTCTAAATTTGTCTTGGTCACACAGCCCGACCTATAATCACTGTATCACATTGTTTCATCCTTTTTTTGCTCTTTTTTAAACCATCGTGATGTATCTGCCTAAACCTTCAATATCTATGGCCTAACATCTATTTCATAATGTATTAAAGGACCAAGGACAAGGAAGAGTTAAAGTTTTCTGTGTGGTCTTTGCATTTCAATTTTCCTAGTTCATCAAAAAGGAGTTATATGGCTCAAATAAGGAGACTAGGGATTCATAGCATTAAGGTATGGTCATTTGAGAAATGGCTATTCAAGCAATGCCTTAGGTCATCCCTAAGCATCCCACCATACACAATTTCTTACATGTTTTATATTAAACCTAATGAATAATAATCAATTCAAGCATTCATGTCTCTACGACTATCTAAAAGACTTGTATCTCATATGGCATCATCAAACATTCTTACTTAGGTGCTTCTAATCTATTATGAAATTTAACTAAGTAACTTAATCAATTCCCCTTAAAAAATAATCAAATCATCTTATACTAATAAAAAATTTCATGCTTGAAAAAAATCATTACATGTTTCATTATTTTCAACCACTATTCATAGTGTTAATAGAATCCTAGCAAAATGCAACAAAGCAATAATATATATTATAAATAATCAACTAAATCAAAGTAAACAAAAACACACAAACTAATCCTCTACACTTTCCCCCACACTTTAGAACATACATTGCCCTTAACAAAAAATAATTAAAGTGCAAACAAAAAAAACTTCCTTGAGTAGGTTGGATCCTTGTTGTAATGATAATCTCGGAATATGTGTGCTCTAAGCAGACGAAAAGAGTACCTAAAATATATATACTACGATAAGAAATATGAAGTATAATATAAAGAAAATAAAAAGAAGAACTGTCGGCAATCGATGACAGAACGTCTAAAAATATTCAGATGAACTTGGGCTTTCAATGTTGCAAAGTACGTTCTGTCTAGGATGTCGTGACATCGAGCCCAATTTCTGGCTTGTTCAAATTTTATTCTTCAGTTTTATCACTTCATAGTATCTACACCTGTTGTGGGAAACTAAACACAATGAAAATTAATAAAATAAATGAATAAAATAATAATAATAAAAAAACAAAATTTAAAATAGGGAATAGAATTTCTTTAAAAATCAAGACAATCTGTGTCACCACCATAGAAGAACTTCCAACTAGTTCTCGACACTTTGATCCGACATTTGTTCCTCTGCTGATGTATATGAATCAACCTCTCCAGTCGATTCCATTGGTATTGCCTTATTTTTTACCATTGCGACATCTACATTACAAGCCACTTAGTACCAAATCTGATCCAACCCCAAATCATTTTTCGGGGTATTATTGCCTTAAGCTTCCTTCTCTCCATGTTGCGTGAAGTTTTGGTCACCCGAGCTTTGTTTCCCTTATCAGATGAGAATGATTCAAACTCATCAATCTCTTCAGCTGATACCTTTTCTGCTATAGCCAAAAGGTGTATTGGCTCTTCTACACCTCCATTTAGAATCGACTTAAGCTCCATGTTAGTGGCTACTTCTACTTTTACGTCAACGGCTACATCTACTGTTATGTTTGATCTATGCCAATTGGATCGGAGACCGCTTCGACCATATTCGATTCATCCATATGATCTCCAATTCTAGACTCTTGTTGACTATTATTTTCTAATTTAGGGGGTCAATGATAAAACAAAGGTCCTCTGGATCAATGTTGGGAACATAATGCATCACCTTTTCCCTTGGAGATAGTGTCTTAGATATCTCTTGGAGAATTTCTCTCATCTGTTCTATCATGTTGGACATGTTTGATAATCTTTTAGAGTTGGACAGCTTAGTAGTTTCACATTAAGGAATCGTATGCAAATCATAAAGATATTCATTTGAGTTGTTAGGTATATCATTGTCTTTATTGTACAACTGATGAAGAGGTCTGTATGAGTATTCATTATTCTCAAAATCGTTATTATTGCTCCTTTGGTTTGTCACGGCTCTGTTCGAACATCCTATTATATAGTTCCGTTCATCATCCCAAGAGGTTCTTTCATCATGAAACCACCTGTAATCAAAATTTTCCATAATTAAATCATCTAGCCAACAAGGTAAATACTAATAAAAATTTTGAAAATACACTATTAATTAATATAAAAATTAGTACACTATCTAGCTCATTCATCTTTCGACTAATATTATTTGTAAGTAATTGATTTATTAACAATTATCACCGTTGTAATCCCTGGCAATGACGCCAACAACTTGACCGCCTCTTGAGGTACTCATGTGTACAATATGAATACTACAACTAAAGATATGGATTAAAGGCGGTGTCTGCAAGTATATAGGTCAAGTTGTAATATTGTTTGTTTACAACGAAACACTTGTAAGTATTCTAAGGATCGTACCCAAGAGATTACAGTTTGGGGAAAACTGCTAGTAAGCCAATTACCAAAAATAATTACTAATCTACTCGAGTCATGAAGTAGTAGTGTTAATCAAGAAGGAAGATGATAATACTAAACTAAATAAATTTACTAAACCTAAATCTACTCCTAGGTTCATGTTCAGGCTTTTCCTATTTCTTGTTTTGACTACCCGAGTTCTTTTTAGCCTAGATCCAATTGTTTTACCCAATTAATTATTGATGTAGGGTTCTAATCAATCAACTAGCCGATATCTTAGTAGGACCTTTCGATATGTCCATTAGAATAATGAGTTAGCAATAACTACTTATCATCCGACCTCATAGTCTAGACCGGTTTGGGGTTAAGGTTTTCACGACTAAGCCATACCAATTTTGGATTAATTCCCACCTAAATGACTTCTTATGGTCATCAAATCTAGTGTTTAAGTTCTTTCTCTCCCAAACTGTTGATCCGCTAAGAAACTCTATCCTTAAATCAATTAATAAGATTAAAATAGTTAAAACCATGTGAGATATGTATAAAGCGTAAATTGATTCTAATCTTTACATAAACATTCAATTAAAAATGTTAAAGAAAGAGAGATAAAAAATAGAATAAAGGAAAAGAGATGCTTATGGATTTATCGATGAAAGTGTGGCTCCAAAATAATCTCCACTCGTGAGAGTCTCATTTCGAAATAGGATATTCTTATTACAAGAACATAAAATACCCTAAGTAGAAACTACGAATCAAATAAAAACCCTAAGTAAATTTTCTGTCTCCCTAAAATTGTGTGTTTAAACTGATTACAAGAGCCTTTATATAGGTTAAACTCAAAATATTAAAGTGCCTAAAATATTCTTGAAGTCCTTAGAGTTCGACTAAGATAGATACTCCTAATTTCCCTCAAAACCGTAATTAAACTGTGCGCAGGAGTTTTTGGGCTGCGCAGGGGATTGTCTGCAACATAGGCCTGCAATATTGCAACCAACCATAGGGGGTATGTCGTGACATAGGAGGGCTGTGTCACGCCATCAAGGGTAGTTTCGCTCTAAAACTTGTTTCTGCCTTCTGTCTTCAATGTTGAGACATCAGTGTCTAGATGTCGCAACATAGGCATCAGTTTTGGCTCGAATGAGCATCTTTAGCTCTTAACTTGACCTAAAAGACCATATAACCTCATTTAGATATATAAAATGTAACAAAAAATACTAGAAAGCTTAAATTACTACTTTAAGTATGAAAAACCTAAATATATACTAAGATGTTTTGATTTAGCTATTAAACAAGCTAAGGTTATGTGTAAAAAGGATGTAATTACTAGTGTAATTCATGGCAGATCATTTTGGTAAAAATATTAAATTAGATATTTGCATAAAATCATACATGTAGAATGGAACATCATAATATCTACAAATTTTTGGGGGTGATACAAATATTTTATGCCCCTAACAGTGACGTGCGACCACGACTCGCCCAGTTGTCGCTTGGCTTCTATTTTTTTTAAGGATACATAAAATTCTTGTCCAATGAGAACGTAAGTTGTTCTGTCAAGGTTTGATAAAAATTGCCCACCTATGATTCCAAAATAATTCCCTTATCTTGCTACCTAATGTCATTAGGGACTCAAATCCCCTTTCTTGAAGAGGTATACTTTTTCTTTGAATTTCAGTGAGGCAGGTATCAACTTCATTCTCTCTAAGTATTTTGAAATTATTCTCCCCTGATGGCTTACTATCCGGAGTTGTACTATTATGCCCATATGCCATTCACTATACTTACAACAGTCTCAACACAACATAAGTTGAAAATTCAAATGTTTGATAAATATATAAAAATATGATCATAAATTTGGAAAGTCTAACCTCTTTCTTGATGTTGCTCGGGTTTGTCAGACAAGTTCATCGTTCTGGTTGCAATAGATTATTCCTGCAATGGATAAAGGTGAGACAGACCACAAAGTATGGGTGGACAAATAAGAGGCAATGATACTTTCAAAACACTCGGAATGGTGTTCTCGATGTTGCTTAATGGCCATAACTAAACTTTCAAAACACACAAATTAAAATAAATGAGAAGGAAATAGAAATTCATTTGTTTGATGAGTTGGATGTGGTCAATTTTGCAAATTCCTTTAACATCTAGAGAGATATCGATGTTGACAAGCAAGAAGTGAAAGAAAAATACTAAAATACTTAATAACGAAGACTTGGACTCAAATAAAATCCAAGTTAAAAATAAGAAATAAAACTGTTTAGAAAATAAAATAAAACCTAATTAAAAAGCCTAATTAAAACTAAATCTACCAACTAAAACCCTATGAATGGCTTTCTAAACCGCCTCTCATAGCTCAACCTAAGCCTTACTATTTATAGGCATCATTAGTTTCCCTAATTCAGTCAGATACAAGCCTAAAATCTGATAAATATAGATTCTGCAGATAAAAACACCCTTGATTAATTTTTGGCCCTTGTTACAGCTATGTCGCAACACAGCTATGTGTGTTGCGACACACAACTTCAAACTTCAAGTCTAAAGCTCGTTTTACTGTGTTGCAACCCTAGAAGCTTATTTTGCGACCCAGTTGTCATTCCTGATGCTTTTCTACCCTATTGCTCCCTAACTTAGATACTTTTGTGCACCAAAATAATTTTTCCCCTTTCTATGATGTTAATATTGGTTCCTAGCTTGGAGAGAGTGTCAACTTTGGAATTTCTCCCTTAGGGACCTTATTTACATGAACCTCCAGGAACCCTTTCAATAGATTCATGGATAAAGAGTAGTATTTGGCCAATGTAGGTTCTTTGACCTCATACTCTCTCTAGATTTAATTTGTTAGTAGGTGTGAATCGATGGACTTGGACATTTCAAATGTTCAACTTTTGAGCCAGCTCTAGTCCCATTATTAGAGCTTCGTAGTCGGTAATGTTATTGGAGGTAAAGAATGCAAAATATATAGTATACTATCATTCTTCTCCTTTGGGTCCTATTAGTGAAACTATGGCTTCGAAACCCATTTTGCTTGCAAACCTGTCTACATAGATAATCCAAGGTTTTTCTTTCATAGGGTAGGGGTTTGCAGAGGGACCTTTTTTTGGTGCATTTGTTGGACTATTGATGGTATTACTGCCATTAGAAGCTTTAGAAGATTGTGAAAATGAACACTCGGCTGCAAAGTTAACTACGGATTGAACTTTGACTACTTTTCATGGAAAATATTCTAATTCAAACTCACTTATTTCAACACTCCACTTAATTATCCTTCTAGAGGTGTCAACTTTGCCCAAAATGCCTTTAAGTGGTTGATTAGATAGTACACTATAAGGTGAGCATGAAAATAGGGACTGACTTTTCTTGTGACCATGATTAGAGTGACGATAATCTTTTCAACTCGGAACTAATTCAACTACCCATCCTGTAGAACCATGCTAACATGGTATATTGGGTGTTGTTTCCATTCGACTTCCTTAACCAATATTGCTACAAATGTTTCATCGGAGGTAATAAGGTAGATGTATAATAAGTTGCTAGGCGAGGGAGATGCTACGAGTGGAGTACCACTCAGGTACTACTTTAACTGCTCGAAAGATTGCTAACGTTTTTTTGTCCATTGGAAAGGATCTTTCAATGCTTGGAAGAATGTAAGGCAGCTGTTAGCCATCTTTGAGATGAATCTATTGAGTGTCACTATTCACCCAATTAATTACTGAATTTCCTTGGGGTTCTAGAGGGAGTAATTTCTAATATTGCATTGGCCTCGATTCCTCTATTGGATATCATGAAACCCAAGAATTTTTTAGCGCTTGCTCCAAAGGTGCACTTACTCATATTAAGTTTCAGATTGTATCTGTGTAGTACTTTGAATACCTTCCGTAAGTCATTTATATATTGTTCCATGGCAACGCTTTTAACCAGCATGTTATCGACGTACATTTCCATGCATCTCCTGATTTGGTTCTGGAAGAACTTGTTCACCAATTGTTGGTATGTAGCTTCAGCGTTCTTTAGATTGAAAGGACCATCTTGTAACAAAACAACCTATCTTCAATGATAAAGGTCATTTTTTTCTTGGTCTTCTTCTACCATGAATATCTTATTGTAGCCTAAGAAGGCATCCATGAAACTCATGTATTGGTGGCCTATGAAAGCATTTCTACTTCCTCTTAGTAGTTGAGACTTTCTCATCGAAAAATTTTCTCTTTTTTTGCTTCATTAGTCGAGAACCGAGATCTACTCCTAAGGAGTGTTGAATAATGGACAGGTGAAATCATAGCATGTTTGTTGTTGTCCAAGTGAAGACGTCCTGGCACTCTATTAACAAGGACTGTAAATATTTTTTTCTTCAGGGGAAGGGTAGAAGTAATTTAGCTGACCTTCTGAGGTTCCTTCTGATACAGGAAAATGGGCTTTTCCATTTTCGCTAATTACACCTTATGGAGTTGGGTCTCAGGCTTAGCCTCAAGGCCTTCCAAAAATAAATTCTTTCCTTTTTGATGATATTCACTCCAGCAAAAGGATCAGAGTGGTGTACTACAGGACAGAGCGGATGGCAAGAAGGGTATATCTTTCCTGTTGAGCTGCAGGGAGACAATGTGCCATTCTTGGGATATGCTTTTCTCGGCTTTTATCTATCCTTCACCTGTAAGAGTGGAAACTTGGTTGTGATACAAAGGGTGGCCACCACCATCTTCGTCATCCTCATGATTAGCCTTTCGAAAATGGCGTTGTAGGCCATTGAATTGTCAACTACTAGAAATTCCACCAATTCTGTGGTGGTGTGCTCATCGCCACTTAGGGCTATCATAAGGATAATGGATCCCTTAACCGCGATGGGTTGACTCGCAAATTCATAAACTAGACTTGCGAGATTGAGTTGTGTGTTTTTAAGGCCCATCTTATAAAACTTCTTGTTGTCAGAATATCAACCAAGTTGCCCATATCAAATAGGATTCTTCTAGCCTAGAAAGAGGATATATTGGCTAAGACTACCAGAGGATATTCACTTTTAGCATATAAAACATCTTTTTTGTCCTACTCTCAAAATTGAAGCTCCCAAGTGGAAGGTTTGGGTTTTTTTTTATCATAGCTGAAACTAACAAAATAGTTCTCATGTGATCCTTTTACTTTGAATTGGAGCTGACCCACTTAACATTTCTCCCTCCTACCAATACATCGATGATTCCTTTAATAGGTTTTTTTCCCATGTTTTCATGTTGCGGCCATGATGATCCTACTTCCCTATCTTGAGTCTTATTTGATTGATGGAGGTCCTAAGCCAAATACTACTTCAAATGTCCCTTTTAGATTGCCATTTCAATAGCTTTATTCTCGGGGGAACACATTCCTCAGTTCACTACCCTTAGGAGTTATGGTATATGTAATGATGATTAGAGTTGCTACGATGTTGCCTGGGTGAGTGATGCAGGGTTGACTCTAAAACCCATTGATACTCTACTTGGTCAAATATCTGAGCTGAGGAGTATTTGAGTTCATGGTAGGTCCTGAACTGGTTGTAGGGAGCTTGGGCTCGCTAGTCTTGGTCTCCCCTACAATTATAGATAGGTTATTGGTGCTCTGCGATATGAACATTATTCACTCGTTGATTATTCCTCTAGTTTGGCTGGTTGTAGTGTCCATAACCACATCCGCTTATCCCTGGACTGGTCCTTGGCTGCTGATAGCCTTGAAATCTCCTGAGAGGTGATCATTGTGGGGGATGGTTTGCCTAGGGGCTGATGCAAAAGAATCAACACGAACTTCTTCAACTTTGTCACCCTTGAAGAATTTGTACGCCATCTTGTACAAGTGGGAAAGCTTAATCGCAGTATTACCAATAATAATATACCTCAAATACTGGTGGGTGGTTTCGACGATGAAGCCTTTGGATAGCCCATTCGTCGATGACTCTTTTTGTGATCATAGTAGCTTCACTAAATCGCCAGAAATAATCATGAAATGATTCATTTGTTCCTTGATGAATGGTCATCAAGTATGCTGGGGATTATTGAAATTTTTTGTTGGTCGAGAAGCGATTTATGAATTAACCTACTAGCTGATCAAAAGAATGGATGGATCCTCGAAGAAATGAAAGACGCCACTATCGAGTCATATATGAGAGCGTCATGAAGAAAACCCTACACTTGACCCTATCAAATGCTCCTAGTATGTTCATATGATTGTTATATCGAGCTAGATGGTCTTCTAGGTCCCCCTGAACCATTGTATATGAACTTCAAAATTTTGAAAGAAGTTGAGATGTGATTGTCTAGGACTTCAGGAGTTAATGGTTTATTAGAGTAATTTCAAGTAGACTCGTTTGTCTTTACGCCTTTTACTTCTTGTATTAGCTTTGTTATGAAAACTTGAGTTGTTCTTCTATAAAGGAATTATTATTACCTTAATAATGTTTAGATGTAGCCAAGAGGTTAGCGTCATTCTAGGAGAGATCACCTAGATCACCATGCTCATGATTTTCGCAAAGGGCAGATTGTGCTTGATCTTCTTAACGAGCTGAGTTTTCTTATTTGGGAACCTCCTATGTAGACCTTAATTCAATGATTTATCATTCATTTTTTGCATTCATTTGATTAATGATGTATTGTTGTTCTTGTTTCTCTTTAAAGCGACACTCCTATTGGGAGAATTGTTGTTCCAATCATTGTAGTTTCTCCTGGTTTTTTGAATCATGAAGTTGAGAACCAGAAGATTGCTGACAAGAGCCTTGGTCGAGAGAGGCCAATATCACAGTCGGGGAAGGTGGCGTAGCTGTAAGGCAAGCTATAGCTTGTTGCAAGTAACGATTTTCTTACTTTATGGACTAAGAGAAGGATGACCAGATGACGATTGATACTCTGCAGTGGTTAAGAGAATCGAGGATGTTGGAAGGATAGGGTCTATTGGTGCGGCCAAGATGGTTAGGTTGAAACTTGGATGGTTTTTAGAGCATTCATAAGCTATTATAAAGTGGGGAGGAGAACATGTGCATACACAAAGATGATCCTGGAGGAGAAAAAGAAGAACATGAGTGGATTCAAACCAGAGGAAGATCTTGATTTAGGTGGGATGAAGGTGTTGGTTGGGATGGACGAACAAATCTGTTGGTTGGGCTAATTGGGTCAACCGGGGCATTGGTTTGGGATTGTGAAGTCATAGCATCCACGCTCACCACACCAATTATTGATACAATCTTACAACAAGGATGTGATAAGGAGATGAGTGTAGAGGTTGTCACGGAGGCTGATTCACCAAGATGGGACGAAGAGCCAAAAGTTACAAAGATTAAATAAGAGGAAAAAGTTAAGGCTAAAAGTTGGAGGTAAGCTAGCAGAGTATAGGCTTGATATCATTGGAGAGTCAATCATTTATTCATCATTCCTGAAGGTATTTATAGGAGAAGGTCCTGTGTAGGATGGTGTTAACGTGTTGAAGTTGCAATTTATCCATCATTACAGAACTCTTGGGTAGATGTCTTTGTTGGGACTGGGATATCTACAATAGGAAATATCATGTCATTCATTCTGACTTGATGGTATAAAGAAGTTAAAGCCATGAGGTATTTGGTAACCAATGACATTACATTTCTCATAGAAGCCTAAAGGTCTGGACAGCGGATGATTTGTGTTTTTTTGGATGGTTCTGTTGGGATGAGGGCTTGTGAGCGACCTTCCGGTTCGAAGTGGTTTGAGGTAACCTTCCGACTTGCCACGTGTCTTTATATGAATAGGGCTATAACAAAAGTGAATAATCTAATTTAAACAATCGTGCAATTAAGTTTGATAATTAGAGTCGAGTTTTTCTAGATCATAAATATGTCATCAAATTAAATCTTAGAAGCTTCTTTTCAAGACTATTCAATTGAAAAGAGTTTATTGTCAAGCTATTGTCAGAGTTAATTTACAGCAAAAGAAAATTGGTGGTTTGAAGTTGTTTTTCGACCACTTTAACCGACTTGCTAAAGGATCAAAAAATATCTATGATCAATTCCAATATCGAAACTGAAATCGCACTTGAGACTAAAACTATCGACAAATTGATTTAGTTTACTTTAATTCAATATTTCACTTTTCATGCTTTTTCGTCATTACAACATTTTTTTGGTGAAAAATCTAGCTAAACTAAGAAATTAAAAAACTATATTTACAAGCTCAACCTATAACTTCTCTTAATGATCATTCAGACTCCACAATCGGTTCCTTGGATGGGTCTCACTCATGAGTAGCATGATACTATTTTGCCCAACAAATTGATATTGTAATAGTCTCCGATAAGCTCCATGCTAACCTTGAAAGATAAGCAAGTTCCTATTCTTCCATAGAAGCCATGCTACCAAACCAAATAGGGTTGCCCAAGAGGCCCTAGTCCTTGATAACCACTCATGATTTCTTAAATTTACCCCAACCCAATCTAAAAGATTCCCTGAAAAGAATTGAGGCTGCCAGTTTATAGATACTAGGTTTAACCAAACTTCTTTAACTGTCGGACATTCTCTTAGGACATGCAGAATATCTTATGTATTATGATAACAAATTTAACAGGATACATCCTGGTCAATCCCTCTGCGCGCCTTTTCTAGGTTGGTGAGCGACCTTTGCTTGCATACTAACCATAGGAAGAAGCGGACAAGATGTGGTCCTTGATATTTCCAGACTTCCTTCCACTTATTGTCTCGCGCACTCCATGTTCTTTCTGTTATTAATCGATATGCATCTTTGATTGAGAAATTCCCGTTTGTGGTCGGTGTCCAACGAATTTTGTTAGGTCCTACTAAAGGGTGTGGGGGAGGTATGTTCACTATCTTTTGTATGATCTCTTTTGATAATTTCCTTCTGAATGCTTCAAGATCCCATGCCCCTTTTTCTATTACCATATCCCTTAGCTGACAATTAACTGTTGGTCTGTTTGGGATTGGCATGTGCTCAAGTAGGGGGCCTATTGTAGGTACCCAATTATCTTCCCAACATCATATCTCTGTTCTCATTCCAGCTGACCAACACAGATTCTCCTTTAGTAAAGGTCAAACCTTCGCAATTGCTCTCCACATTACTGAACAACTTCCTCTTACAATATTCTTGAGAATTATCACTTTCATTCCGAATTTTGACCGCAACACATGCACCCATAAAGCGTCTCTTTTGGAGACTATATTGACTTTTAATTTTAGTAAAAAAGATGCATTTTGGCTTTATAAGTGTTGTAGACCTAAACCTCCACATACATGTGGTTGGCACATTATCCCCAATCAGCTAGTGCCATTTTTCGTCCTCTAGTGGTGAGCCCCCAAATGAACTGTCTTGTCAGGCATTCAATTTTTTCACATACACCTTTTGGAATTCGAATGGCTTGCATAAAATAATTAGGAATAGAGAGAATAACTGATTGTGTTAGGGTGAACCGTCCTATCATAGATAATTGCTCCGCATCCCAATTTCCCAACTTTGCTTGAACCTTTTCAACTACAAACTGTACTATAAAGTTATTAATTCTTTTGTGGAATAAAGGAGTTCCAAGATATTTCCCTAAATCCTGGACTTGCTGTTACCTTTAAGATCCCGTTTATTCTTCCACTTAGATTTTCATCCATTCTTTTGGAGAAGAAGATATTAGTTTTCATTACAACGTTGATCATTGAATACTATCACAAAGGGTCATCGTCCCGTTCATTAATTGCCCACAACTCTTATTATATATGTGGAACTCTCCCACCTTATGAACTAAAAAATTTACTATTTCCAAACAATCACGTCCATCAATTTCATTTTTAAATAACAAAGAATAAATATAGAGATAAAAAAATCATTTGAGAAATGGTGAACGTTAAAAGACAAAAAAAAAAAAAACCCAAGTTTAGGATATGAAATTAAAGGTTCACATCACATCATCCAAAGAAACACCCCACCACTACTACTTTAAAAGAAAAGTACACGTGAGATGTTTCTAAATTCCAAAGCGGAAGTTGCTTATCATATCAAAAAGAAGATTCTAAGTTCCTCAAAGAACAAGTTTGATTTTATTTTATTTTTTTTACAATAAATCTATTAAAAATAATTTAAACCCCAAATATTTTTTTTATAGAAAAACATAGATGGTGTAACTTAGACCTAAAAATCAAAACCCAATTTTTCAAGTTTGCCATTTTAACCAATACCATACTAATATTTTATTTAAATTTTTTACATAACTAGCGCGTATATATACACAACAATTGTTTTCTAAACGTTTCCACATGTTTCAAAAGACCATATTCCCATACAAGGCAAAACTGAAAAGCAGGCACAAAATTCAGAAGAGCAAAGAGTTCTGAGATTGGATGTGCATGACATACATGGACACTTTGCTTTCATATGGATCATGAAAAACTACTTCACCTCTAATTTCATTTTCGTCAGCATAACAAAAGTGTAGATCCTTTTACATCAAATATGAGTACAAGCTTGATCACTAAACCCAAGAATTTCTCCGGTGGCATATAATGATGAGCGCTGCTCTTGACAATAGAGACTAGAAACCATTTGACAAGACAAAGTTACCTACGAACCGAAGGCACAACACCTTTACCACCTGTTGTGCCACGCCCGGCAGCTTGAGCCTGTAACACCAAAAAGAAACAAAATCATATTTGGAATATGAAGCTTATAGACAAGGAAAATTATACGGAGATAACACAAAAAGAGCATGGTTCTTTGGGTTCCATCTTAGTTACAGCGTAGGCACACTTACTTTGGCTCTCATTGCAACAGCTCTACCTCTGCCAACTCCTAGAGATGAGCTCTTACCCTTTGATGAAGTTGAGAAACAAAGTCAGAGGTCTTCTAAGAAGTGCATAATGTAAGAAATGTGACACCTTGAAAGAAAATGTACCTTGATTTTAGCATCGAGGCGTTTGAACATGGGAGCATTCTTCAACATGTCCGGTATGACCATAAACCTGTCAAAATGTACCCATCTTTCAATAGACAAATAAAGTATGCCTGTTTTGATTATAACAACACCTATTACCATCAAATGCCGCATATCAATCCTACTTAAAACAATGAGACATGGTTGACCGAGGGAGGGAGAGACATGATACCTGACTTTACTGCCTCGAATGAAAACATGCTCAAGCTGTGATACCTTTCCATCCTGAAGCCAAGCCAATCAATCAGCTTAAAATTAGTTACAAGTGGAAGTAATATGAGAGGAAAGACAAGAACAACCTTGAGCCAAAGTGAACAACAACATGCAACCGATACTATATCTAGTTTTGGAAAAGGGATGAGAGAATATGCACTCAAATCACATTGAAATTCTGATGTCACTCATTCAACTTTTAATTAGATCTATTAAATAAAAAACAATGATGCAAGAAGCCAGCAACTTAAACGCTTTATAAATCAGTTAACAACCTGAAATTTGTAGTATAACCTAAAAAGAACCACACAACAGTCAATAAGCAAAATCCAGGGGCAAACTCAAATTTAGCAATGAGAAATTGCTGAGAAACATCCTCAACTTTCGAACCCCAGAAACTCCATCCATCTCTTCCCCAATATCCTAAGGCTTAACCTGCTTATAAACTTAAGTCCAGAGTTCCGGCATGCAATGCCTAAATCTAACACCCAACACTGAAGCATTTTAAGGTTTATCACTAACTAAGCATAAACCCTAAATTCATCAGATCCAAATAAAAGTAAATAAATCAAAGTCGAAAGTGAATAGCTAAAGAAAAAAGGGGGGATGTGAGAAAGAGAGGTACTTTAGCGGTGTAGGTGATGTTCTCGAGCTGGCAATTCCAGTTATCCTCGCATTCGACCATGCTTCCTCTGTAAAGCTCTCCGCTCTTAAGCTCCACCGTTACCACGTGGCCGGATGCCTCGTGCAGTAGCTTCACCGGTATGCCCAAGCTCCGGCTCATTGTTTCCCTCTCCTGTTTGTTTCTTTTTTTCTTTCTTTCTCGCTCGTCCGCTCTGCTTCCGCAGGAATCGCAAAACCCTAGAGCTGAAAGAAATGTATTTGCCCCGCGAGTTGTTTAAATTTCTAAATCGAATTCTTAGGGTCATAATTGTAATTCTCGAAATATTGTAAGGACAAGTTTGGAGAAATCGATAGGCTAATATGGATGCATCAGCGGCGTTGGTTTACCTTTCTGATTATTCCTATGCCGTACGTTGGATTATTTTATTCGACTACTAACCATACGGTTGTACGAAGATTACCTGTGAAGGTATAATTTTAGGCTTTAAACTATATCTCAATTCTTATATCGTATTTTAAGTTTTTATCAGAAGTGCTATTTAAACCATAAACTTTGTCTCATTCTATCAAAAAAAAAATACTAATAAATAAAACGTGATGCATTTTATATTTTTATTGGATGTCGTATATTTTGTGAGATAAATAAGATAAAAAGATAATTCATATTACACTCCTTACATAAGACTTTTTAAGTACTAATCTAATAAAAGTTAGGGACCAATTTGCTAATCAAACATTATTTTTTATGATGAAAATAGTTTTTCTTTTGTAACTCATGCGTAGATCTATTCATGGGTCGAGTTGGGTTTGGATCGCGGTTAAGTAAGATAATAGCACATTTTGTCATTGCCAAAGCCCAGCTCAATCCGAAATATGTTTAACGCCCATCAAACATAGTGGAATTTTTCGGTTAAATAAATAAGGTATATTAGTAATAGTAGAGAAGGCAGATGGATATTGAAGAAAGTTAAAATAAGTAATATGTTGTGAGATATTAAGTTGAAGTATGGGTTAAATTGTAAATTTGTGAAAAGTAAAAAGGGTTAAATTGTAAATATTCAAAATTTTAAAGGTTAAATTAAAAATATTAAAATTTGAAGGACCTAAGTTACAATTATACCAAAAGTGGAAATGCTTGAATGATACATGCATGGATGGGATGAAATCTATTAAATTTAATCCACCAAAGCTGCCAAATTTCAAATTTGGAAAATCAACTGACTTGCGACGACTTTTTGAATGAGATTTAGGCATTTATGGGTTGAGATGTCTTCATATCGTTTGAGAAGTTATCTCTTATTTTCAAAACTCAGTTTGAATTACTTGATTTTGAGTCCAAGAGCTCAAGTTATAACTATTTCAGTGAAGGCTGCACGAACAAAATTTTTGGACAGGATTATTATGGGAAATTATGAGTTTCGGGTTTTTATTAGATTTTAAATTGATTTTTACGCTTAGTTTTAATTATATATGAGCTCAATATTTTAGTTATTAGGTTTTATATTTTTGTTATTTATTTTGAATTTTAGGATATTTTTAAGCATTTTAAATTGTTTAGGAGTTTTATGTTTCTTAACCAACAAGAAATTTTAGTTCAACTAGAACTACTTCTTGTTTAGATTAATTATAGTTTCATTCTACTTAAAAGTTTTATTTTGATGTAATTAACTAGCCAATATAAAGGCTTCTTCATTATTCATTAACCACACCTTGAGTATTATGCTTTGATTGAATAAATACTCATTGAGTTTTTCTTTGGAAGAATTCTTCTTGTTTGATTTTAGAAGTTGTTTGTCACAATCTTTTAGATTGTTGGGGATCATTTTCAAGCTTTGAATTGCCAAGTTTCCATTCTTGAAGGAAAGATTAAAACTGTTTGAAAGGGGTTGTTGAATCTTTTTATTCAAAGGCTTCTTAGTGCTTTATCCATCTATCCATTCTTTATCTCTCCGTCTTCTACGTTTAGCCAGATCCATCTTTCCATCTTGTTTTATTTTCTTTTAGTTCTATAGGCTTATCACTTGTCTCGTGACACGGTTTTTATATGATGATATTGAATGTTTAAAATTGTATTGAGGTGAGCATAGTATAAATGAGCATGATATGAAACTATGATATGTCATTCACGAACATATATGTATTAATTCATTGGTTATCCTATTAACTGTCTTGGGCAGAGTTGGATATAGTTGGTATGCCATAGGATATTAGCACATTTTACTTTAGTTATACCAATGAGGCTCAAAGTGTAATATATACTTTGAACGTTCCAATGAGACACTGAGTGCCAAATTGGCGTGATAGTTGGATGATCCGTGTATTCTTCTTTAGTTTGTGTCCTGTTAATAGAGATTATAAAACATGAACTTGTTAAGTGAAATTTAATACGAAATGATGATTAAAAATGGTATATTATGTATATACATGAAATATGACAAATGATAATATGTGTGATCTACCGTAATTTGATACAGCAAATTAATCTTTCTCGGTATACTTGAGGAGCTTATGTTTTAGCAAAGTAGTGTTTTTTTCTATAGTTTTGGGAAGATTTTAGGTTTTTGATTTAATAATTGAAATATACTCTTTTAACTTATTTTGATACCCAAATTGGTCAATCATGCATTTGGTGCCCTAACCTTTATTTGAGTGTTGTAGGTACTTGTCAAAGATTTGAAATCGCGCGAAAACTTTACCAAGGCAAATATATCACGACATCAGGGCTTTGGAATCGTAATACCCTCATTAGTCTTAGGAACAAGACAATAAGCAGTAGTATCGTGATATCTCCTTAAGGTATTTTGATATCCAAGTGACAAGGAGAGCTCCCATTTCAAGATTGGCGGCGATGTCTCCTTAGGGTATCACGATACCACTGTCGTTGGGGGACAAAAAATTACATTAGAGGCAATGTTTGTCTAATCGAAGCACCAATCAAAAGAGGCCCATTCAAGGGAATTTTGGTCACAAATCTTAGGTTAGAATGCTGCTAAAATCAGCCACAGTTGGTTGAGAAGATAGGAGGCTACAAATTAAGTAGTTTAGCTTTAGTTTCTCTTAGGTTTTCTCTTAGTTTTTCTACACTTTTTCTAGGGTTTCCTTTTTATACTTCTTTTTCTTCCATAGTTGTAAAGTTTATTTTCCTACATTTTCTTCCTGTTCTTAGTGTTCTTGTAGTTAGTTAAGTTATTTAACACTGTAGCTTAGAATTATTTACACATTTAGTCATTTTACTTCGGTTGTAATGACATTTTCAGTTTTATTTATATTTAATCTATTAAAACTTGTTGCTTTTATGTTTCTTATTTTAGATTTTCATGTAAAATGCTTCTCTTTACATTTCTTTTAAGTTTTCTTGCATAAAAATATAAATTTTTACATTTTCTTAAGGTTTTTTTAATGGTTTCCATGTTCTACAATTTTATGTTCATTAGCTTTATTTTTAGTAAGGGTAACTAAACCTTTAAAGGGGTTGGTTGATGGAGATCTGGTGAGCTGATTTTTGGATTAGTGACCCAATTGTAATAAATTGGACTAATTTGAATGAACTTAAAAACTTAGGATTAACGACTCTAAGGGAATGCCTAGGAAAGTGAGACCAATAGAAGATCTTGTTGAGCATTGATTTGTTAGTCTCAGGTTAGCCAGAGAGATCGAGAGATAATTCGTATTAACATGTCTAACTTGGTAAAATTGAGACCGAGAGGTAAAATGGAGCCATTTTAGGAGTTGAAGTAATTTAGATCCCTAATTTGAAGATTGGTAAACTACATCAAGATCAATAAACCGTCGTTTGTTATTTATTTGTTAATTTTGTAATTTCCCTTATTTTACTATTTAGTCCTTGGTACTTAGATAGTAGATTAGTGTAATTCTCCTTACTTTATGGTTTATCGTAATATAATTTTCTATGATTAGTTGGTTAGAATCTTTTTTTCGCACTTAATTAGAAATTGTTCTATCTTTGACATTCTTGGGTTCGATTCTCAAAGTACTCTTGTACCTCATTCTATGAATATATTACAACTGACCTGTCACACTTGCAGACACCACAATTAGTATTATATTCGATCATTTTCTTGTCTCTTTGTTTGTCGATTTCTTCCTCTCTCCTGTTATACGCGATAGAGAGAAGGAAAGAGGAGCGGTCAATGTGAAAGATCATACAAACTGGTTAAACGAGCATTAAGGGCCAATATGAGTATAGAGCAAATCAGTTGATGCGAAATATCAATGAGGAAAGGAAATGAATTTTGTAATATACTATAATGCATAAGTAAACATGATTGGATGAGAGTATTATGGTATGATATGTTAATATGTGTTTTTCAAATAAAAGATGACTTGAAATGGTACATGAGACATGAGTATGTTGGATCTGGTGCCTTAAGTGTAGTATATTCATTTGTAAACTTTGTTTAATAAAATAATTCATGGATTACATTAGCATACTCTGTATAATGTCCTTATGTGGCTTTTGCATGAAAAGAAAAATAGAAGTAAATATTGGCTCACTGGTTGTCTGACATTTAAAATAATACTAAGCAATATTACGTGGTCGAATCATAATATCGAAAGACAACTTATATTAGTAGATGAACCTAAACATGTCCTTAGTCTAATTGAAAATGAGTTTAATGGCACCGACTAATTTGAAAGAGTTAAAAATCCAATTGCAAGATTTACTAAACTGTGGCTTTATACACCCTAGTATATCGCCCTGAGGAGCTTAAGTTTTGTTTGTCAAAAAGAAAGATGGCTTGATGCGACTCTGTATAGATTACCGACAGCTGAATTAGCTGACAATCAAAAAACCAATATCCCTTGCCACGTATCAACGATTTGTTTGACCAGTTGAAAGGTGCATCTGTCTTTTCTAAGATTGACTTGAGATTGGGATATTACCAACTAAAAGTGAAGGATAATGACATACCAAAAATAGTGTTCCACACGTGTTACAACCATTACGAATTTCTGGTGATGCCTTTGGGACTAAAGCTCCTGCAACATTCATGGATCTCATGAACCGCATATTCCAACCCTATCTGGATCAACTCGTAGTGGTATTCATTGATGATATTCTAATATATTTGAGATTGGAAGATGAGCACGAAGAACATCTCAAAATTGTTTTGCAAGTTTTGTGGGAGAAAATTTTTTTTTGAGAAGCTCAAAAAAGTGAGTTCTGGTTATTCAAGGTTGTATTTTTGGGCCATTTCATTTCGGCAAGAGAAATCTGAGTTGCCCCGAAAAAGATTGAAGCTATCCTTCAGTGAAAAGCCCCAAAAAATGTGTCAAAAGTTCGATGTTTCCTTGGTTTGGCCTATTACTACAGAAGATTCATGAACATATTTTCAAAGATAGTTACACTAATGATGAAGTTTCTACGGAAAAATGTACCATTTGTATGGAAGAATGTATCGTTTGTATGGAACGATCAATGTCAAGAGAGTTTTGGAAGGTTGGAAACAATGTTGACTAAAGCACCAATTTTAACCTTGCCTGAATCAGGGAAAGTCTTTGTGGTTTATAGTGACGCTTCGTTAAATAGTTTGGGCTGTGTGCTAATATAGGATGGTAAGGTGATCGTGTATGCGTTCTGACAATTGAAAACGTATGAACGCAATTATCCAACGCATGATCTAGAACTAGTTGTTGTGGTATTTTCTCTAAAGATCTGGAGACATTACCTATATAGTGATAAATGCCATATCTACACCAATCATAAGAGTCTTAAATACCTTTTATCCTAAAAAGAGTTGAACTTAAGACAACGTCGCTAGATCGAGCTATTGAAAGACTACGACTATGCCATTGATTATCTTCCTGAAAAAGCTAATGTTGTAGCTGACGCGTTAAGCAGGAAGGCATCATTTAAATTATGGGAATGTTTGCCAAACTCAGCATTAGCAGTGATACCGATGTTGTTTGATTAGATAAAAGAGGCACAACTTATCGATACCAAGTTTTTAGAGAAAAAGGAAATGGTTCATCAGGGCATGCTTGAAAATTTTAGTATAGATCATAAGGATTGTTTGAGATTTCGTAATTGAATCTGTGTTCCAAATATTGCTGATTTGAAATAGTTGATACTTCGTGAAGCTCACGGTAATCCTTTTGCTATACATCCTAGTGGTGCAAAAATGTATCGTGACTTACGGGAAATGTATTAGTGTCCCGGTATGAAAAGAGAGATTGTCGAATATATCGTTAAATGCCTAACTTGTCAACTGGTAAAAGCAGAACATCATGTTCCCACTGGACCGCTTCAGCCTATTCCTATTCCTGAATGGAAATGAGAGTGAATCAAGATGGATTTTGAGGTTAGCCTACCGTTGCCTATGAGTAAAAGAAATGCCATTTGGGTGATAGTTGATCGATTGACGAAGTCAACCTATTTTTTTCCAGTTAGGACTGATTGGTCACTTCCGTAGTTGGATGAAGTTTACATTCGTGAAATAATTAGATTGCACGATGTGCCTATGTCGATTATCTCCGATCGAGATCATCATTTTACCTTGAGAGTTTGGAAGTAGTTACATGAATCTCTAGGTACAAGGTTGAATTTTAACATGACTTTTTATCCTTAGTCTGATGGCCAGTCAGAGCAGGTTATTCAGATATTATAAGATATGATGTGAGCCTATGTTATTGATTTTGAATCAAGCTGGGAACATTATTTACCATTAGCCAAATTTGTGTATAATAAAAGTTTTCAGTCGAGTATTCAAATGGCTTCGTATGAAGTGTTGTATGGTTAACACCTCTCTGCTAGTCGGAATTAAGTGAAAGAAAAGTTGTTCAACCGAAAATAATTCAAGAAACAAAAGATACGATTAAATTGATAAGGGACAAACTGAAGGCAACATCTGATAAACAGAAGTCGTATGTTGGATCTGAAGTGAAGTGATATCAAATTTTTAGTGGGAGATAAACTATTTCTAAAGGTTTCCCTATGGAAAAAAGGTACTGCAATTTGGTCAGAAAAAAAAGTTAAGTCCTAGATTCATTTAGGTATTAAATAATATTATATTGAATTTCAATTTAGAAATCTTACTGAACAAATAGTTAAATAATAATATTTACAAGCCTAATATAGACACGAGGAATAAATCGTAAATGTTGTAAAATTTCATCGATATAGGTCCTTATTTGTTAAAGGGCTTAAATAATTAAAATAATATTTAATATGAAAATTAAGTCAATTTGTAAGTGGGTGGATGACATTGGGATGTTAAAGGATTAAATAATATTAAAATTTCTAATTAATGAAGGTTATTTGGGGAAAAACAAAAGAAACGTGGAGGGTTATCCGTTTTTCTTATCTTCTTCAATTGAAATATACAATGGAAAGGAACTAGGGAAGGCATTGTTAAACTTCAATCTTTCAACTATTGCATGTAAGTCAATCTATGTCCGTTTTTCGTAAATTTTATGTTTTTAAGATTGTAGCAGCTCGATTTAGCTTACCCATGTTTTATTTTCCAAAACCATTAAAGATTTCAAAAGTTTTCATAGTTGATTTCTTGAAGTTTTTTATTTTAAAATGTTAGATTTTAAAGCTTTGATGTGAAACAGGCTAATTTGTAAAGTTTGATTGTTAGTTTTACACATAAGAACTAAAGTGAATAAAGTGTAAAGTTTGTATGAAATAATTATAAAAGTATGTAATAGAGGGTTGTAACAGGATTTTGTGAGAGTGTACACAGTCATTCAAGTAATAAGTAAGTAAAATGAGTTATAGTCTCCATAGGGATTGTGTATGTTAATCGATTATTTGTAAAATTATAAGTTAACAATTTGGTGGTAAAAACACAATATTTTGAGTGGTGGATGATTAAATTAAATTAGCTAGATGCAAAATTATCTCTATCCAATTAAATCTAAATGCAAATAAACTAAATGTATGAATGAATGACATTAGCAACAACAAAAATCAACATAAAATAGGCTAGGATAGTTATATTAATCAACTCAATTCATTTTCATCATGCTTAATAGTGTTCAGAAATTATTCCATGGCAACTCGATCTTTCATGAGTTTGGAAACCAAATTAAGTCATATCGAAATCTTTTACTTAGTGAAATATGCATTTTACTGATAATATTAAACTAAGGGTTTCTTAGTATTTATGTGAGCTAAGAGGGACATTTACGTTTGAAATAGTTTAATCACATAAACCTAAAAACTATGTAAGATAATAGAGCTAAATAAAGATATTATGAACCTCTAATTTAGTCAGGTTTAATTATCTAAATTGAGCATTGCACTTTTCAATTATATGTTTACTAGGCATCGTCTGGTTAGGATCGCTCAGCTAATCTGAATGTATTCAATCATGTATGAATGAAATAAATCTTGTTTTAATTGAAAACATGATTGACAAAGGCACAAACACCTTAAACTTGAATCAAAAAAATATATTGAATTAACAAAATCATCCTAGCAAATAGGATTAAGCTATCATCGTTGAAGTCAAGAAAAATAAACACATAGCAAACATAATTAAATTAAATAACAAGAAGGAAAGATTAAACTCTAATTCAGTTCAGCAGCCTTTCAGATCTTTTTGACTGATGTGTTCCTCCGTTCTGTTCGTTGCTCCTCTGCTACGAGTTTCTTAAGGTGGCCAACCAAAGAAGTATCTTAACAAAGCTTTTGCTAACTAAAGGATGGAAGGGGAAATGGAACGACTATGCAAGGGAAAAGAAAAGGGAAATGAAAATGAGAAAGTGGAATGAAGAAAGAATAATGAATGATGAGGGATGATAGGTGAGGGATGCTTTGAAAGGAGAAAGATGTGTGGTATTTATATGTGAAGGTAAGGGTGAAGTTTACTAAAAATAGAATTTGAAATTCCTCATTCTTCTCTCATGCTTGGCCGACCACAAATTGTTGAAAAGCAGATGACTTGGTTGCTTTATTTTGAATTCAAAACCTTGCTATTAATAGCCATAAAGTGGACGGTTTCAAAGGGTAGACTTTTGTGCTAATTTCTGACATTTTTCCAACTACAAGGACCTTCAACAAAATATACTGAATCTTATTTTTTGGTATCCATTTGCTTATGCCAAAATTAGGTTTTAATTCCTCCTTGTTGGATGGTTTCTTAGTCTAATAAATAGTCAGACTTGTCCATCATGTAGCACACTTTTATTGGGTCAACTTAACAACCTTATGACCCAGTTTTACATGGTTTTGCCGTCCAAATAGAGTGGGTATGTGCATGTCCATGCTCAAGGTCCTACTGCATAGTGAAAATTCACATATTAATAATTAACATGAAATAATATATGTTATGCACAAAAATCATGTAATAAAGCATAATTTCACATACTTTATAAATTCATGTCTAATATTAATATTTAAGTAAAATTCACTTAATTCAATAAAAATTACTCAAGATCAACATATTGATTAAGTCAAAAGGTGGTAAAAATATATAGAAAAACCCTATATACTTTCGGATTTACACACCCCTAAACTTAAATCATTGCTCGTTCCGAATAATGTTCATGCGCAGCACAAATTTCTCTAAGGTAATTTTGCAAAATGATGAAACAGCATCAATCTTCGCACATAATCATGCATCAATGAAATCATGCTAAAAATATTTTTTATTAATAAGTAGCTCAAATGTAAATATTATTTCCAAACTTTATACTAGGTACAACATAATGTCAACATGAGTTATAATATGCATGCATTTCAAAGTCATATATAACATTTATCAATCAATAAGCTTTCCTTATCAATCTAAACATAGTAATCACAAAGTTTAACTAATGGTCTTCATAAGTTGAACTTAGCAATTCCTCTCCACTAATGTAGTCGGTATAATCATCAAATCAATAGGTCTTGTATTAGGTTATAATGAGGCTAGGCTAAAGGTAGGGATAAAGAGAAGTGAATTTTTAGGTTCAATCATCTTAACCCTTCTTTGTCTTGGATCCTTTTGCGTCACAACCTTTGTACAAATAGGTCTTTGGAACACCCCAAACTTATTTCGAACTCATGCTCAACCTTTATTTTTCAGATTTCGAGCAAACTTTGCTTTGCTTTTTATTCTCTTGAACAAGCTTACCTTTGTTCTTTTGTTTTTTTTTTCTCTTTTCTTTTTTGAACATGAGAAGACATGTACATCTTTTCGTATTTTCCCTCAAACTTTGATCACCAAGACAAATTTAGTTAAGTGCAAAAGAACAACATAAAATCAAAAAGATGGTAACGTGGCTTATAATGTAGGTCATTTGCAATAAACAGCCCATTAAGCTCAAAAGTAAAGTTTCAAGGGTTAATTTAATAAGTTCAGCTTGAAAGGCTCAAATGATCTAAAGAAAGTGTGCCTATATCATATTTAGATTCTTATACCTCCTAGGATTTCGCCTCAAGAAAGTTACTAAGTCAATTCTAAAGACTTAAACCTTTATACATGTCCATTTCTAAAGAAATCAAATTTTCATGGAAAATACTACATAAGACTAAAGAACATACAAGCATTCCATCACTCAAGATAAAACAAGAATAACTTAGATAAAATCAAAAATCATGCTTGTATTTGAACAAAAATTCTCTTTGAACATTCATTCATTTCAGCATACTTACATAAAAAGATTGAAACATACTTTAAATATTTTAAAAAAAGAAACAATGTCCTCATTGTAAAAAATAAAGTAATGAAGGAAAACTGAACACCAGGTAGGGTTGTAAGAAAAGATAGGTGAGTCATAAAGACTGCTTAAGTACCAAGTCTTTATCAACAATCCAATCCTAAACATGTTCATTCTCATTACCACAACACTTTGCTTTTCCTAACGAAGAGGCATAGAGCTTATTTTATTCATGTTTGCAATTTATTTTGTGAAAGCAAAATTCTAACTAGGAAATAAAAATAAATACTTAAAAAGATATAAATACTAAAGACAATAAATCCCCCTTTAATTTATTTGACTTATCCTTCTTGTCTTCCTCTTTTGATGTTTCATCCTCGCTTTCATTCTCATATTCCTTCCATGACTCAAAGATATAATCCAGGAACTCAGGAACAAAACTGTTAGAGATATTTTTGAAAGTATTCCTTACAAAATCATCTCTAATCTTCGCATATTTCCAATAAGCCTGTTGTTGGTTATGCATAAATTTCATCATATCCATCATAATTGAGAATTCTAATTTCTTCATAGTATTTGAAGAAGTGGGCATAGTAATGGTCAACTCAAGATCATCACCTGGTTCAATGGGCTCACCACATTCGTCTCCTCTCTTAATTTAGAAATTTATAGTTCCTTTATCGGTTCTTTTTCATATTTGGGTTCTTCTATTTCATCAACTAAGTCAATTTTTGGTTTGGATTTGTTCGATGACTCGTCAGTTTCTGGTTCGATTGGTTCACTTGGTTCAATTAGGTTTAGGTCATGGATATTCTCCACTAACCTTTCAAGATCATGGGCTGTGAGGCAACCTTGAACATACGGGCCCTTCAAGTTTCCTTTTGTTTTTACTTAGGCCCTTAAGCAAAGTGAAGTTATCAATGATAGAAAGTATGCACTTCTTGTCTTCTTTCTAGCACAATTATTGATCTACTTAAGAATAATCTTCCCAACATTGATAAACCTTTCTGTCCTAATTGTATACAACAAAAGTATTCGCTCCATTGAGATGGTGGAACTATGTGAGATAGGCATGAAACTATATCAAACAAAGTAGAACCATACCTTAGCCACTGGTTTTAGATATTCCCTTTGGCAAGAATGACTACCATACTTTCTTATAATCCATTAGGGTCTCGGATTTGTCACAACATTAAGCACTTGTTAAAGAAAATTCCAATTTATATTTTTCATCATGGCAAAGTACTCATCTTCTTCAACATCAGGTAGGTTAAACAAATCATTAATGGGCTTAGAAGTTAAAGACACCTTCTTGCGAACAATAACTTCAATAGCATCTGGCATAGTTAAGTTGGAAATGATCATGTATTACAAAAATAGTTGCAATTAAGGGCTTCAATTGTCTTTTATATTGGCCATGGCACAGCCATATTATCATTACTCTCCAAGTTTAAAACTTTTTTTGGCATTATAGGTTGATTTTTGAAGATGGAATCAAACCTTTCTCTTGCTTCCTCATCTTGGATCACAATTGGATTCTTGGCAGAGGTCTTAGAAGATCTAGTTCTCTTGTAAGACATGGTGATTTTTCTTGAAAAATAGGCAAAGTTTCGGTAAAAAGAAGAGAAAAGAAATTGGACATTGTTGTTAACAATCCTTTCGATGATATCGTAAGCCTCGTTATAAGACTTAGATAAAATCACACCATTTGTAGAAGCATCTACCACTAATCTTGTATGTATGTTGAGAACATTATAAAATATCTCCAATTGGATACGATAAGGAATCCCATGATGTGGACACTTACGAAGCAATTCTCTGAAACTTTCTCACACCTTATATAAAGACTCGTCATCCAATTGTTGGAAAATAGTTATCTCATTTAGCAACTTTGTGTTCTTGCTCGGTGGAAAATACTTTACCAAAAATCTTTCTGCTAATTCTTTCCATGTAGATATTAAACTTGGTGGCAATTAATTCAGCCATGCTCGTGCTCAATCTCACAACGAGTATAGAAACAACTTCAACCTTAATTTATCTTCAGTCATACCAGCTATATTAAATGGATCACTCAGCTCCATGAATAATCGAAGGTGAAGATGTAGATCTTCCGTGGGTATACCATTGAACTAGCCTACTATTTGGAGCATTTGAAACATCACTGGTTTCAATTCAAATTGGGGTGCCTCAATATCCGGCCTCCTAATTCCTGGATTTAATTAATTGAATAATGGCATAGCGTATTGTCTTATGGCACGATCCCTATAATCCAATGTAAGGATTGGTTTGTGCACATGATTGACTCCATTACCTTTTCAATCATTTTGATTTCCAAGGTCCCTCTTGGTTTGTCTTTAAGTTAATCTCTCGTGTCTTCTCTGTCTAAATGCTCATTCAATTTTAGGGTCTACAAATAATAGATCGATGATTTGATCTATGCTCATAAACCCCTGATAAATAAATCACAAATAAAGAATAAATTACTAATATTAGAAATTAAATAAAACCAAACTGCAAAAATAATTCCACAAAAAATGATTAAGGCAATAATCCCCAGCAACGAAGCCAGAAACTTGTTACAAGATTCTATGCAAGTGTACACAGTCGTTCAAGTAATAAATAAGTAAAATGAATCTCTCCATAGGGACTGTGTATGTTAATCGATTATTTGTTTAATTATAAGTTACCAATTTGGTGGTAAAAACACAATATTTTGAGTGATGGATTATTAAATTAAATTAGCTAGATGCAAGATGATCCCTATGCAATTAACTCTAAATTCAAACTATCTAAATGTATGAATGAATGGCTTTAGCAACAAAAAAATCAACATAAAACAAGCTACAATAATTATATTAATCAACTTAATTCATTTTCATCATGCTTAACAGTGTTCGAAAAATATTCCATGGTAACTCGATCTATAATGAGTTCGGAAACCAAATTAAGTCTTCTCGGAATCTTTTACTTAGTGAAATATGCCTTTTACTAATCATATTAAACTAAGATTTTCTTAGTATTTATGCGAGCTAATAGGGACATTTACGTTTGAAACTGTTTAATCACATAAACCTAAAAACTGTGCAAGATAATAGAGCTAACTAAAGATATTATGAACCTCTAATTTAGTCAGGTTTAATAATCTAAATTGAGAATTGCACTTTTCAATTATGTGTCTACTAGCCATCGTCTGGTTAGGGTCACTTAACTAACCTGAATGTATCCAATCATGTATGAATGAAATACATCTTGATTTTAATTTAAAACATGATCGATAGAGGCACAAGCATGTTAAACATGAATTAGACAAGTATTATTGACTTAACAGAATCATCCTAGCAAATAGGATTAAGTTGTCATCATTGATTTCAAGAAAAATAAACACATAGCAAACATAATTAAATTAAATAACAAGAAGGAAAGAGTAAAATCTAATTCAGTTCAGCAGCCTTTTAGATCTTTTTGACTAAGTGTTCCTCCGTTGTATTCGTTGCTCCTCTGTTACGGGTTTCTTAAGGTAGCCAGCCAAGGAAGTATCTTGATAAAGCTTTTTCTAGGTAAAGGATGGAAGGGGAAATGGAACGGCTATGCAAAGGAAAAGAAAAGGGAAATGAAATGAGAGTGTGGAATGAAGAGAGAATGATGAATGAGTGATAAGGGGTGCTTTGAAAGGTGAAAGGTGTGTGGTATTTATAGGTGAAGGTAAGGGTGAAGTTTACTAAAAATAGAATTTGAAATTCCTTGCTTTAATTTTAATTCAAAACCTAACTATTAATAGCCATAAGGTAGACGGTTTCAAAGGGTAGACTTTTGTGCTAATTTATGACGTCTTTCCAACTGCAAGGACCTTCAACAAAATATCCTGAAGCATATTTTTGGGCAGCCATTTGCTTATGCCGAAATTGGGCTTTAAATCCTCCTTGTTGGATGATTTCTTAGTCTAATAAATAATCAAACTTGTCCATCATGTAGCACACTTTTACTGGGTCAACTTAACATCCTTATGACCCAATTTTACATGGTCTTGTCGTCCAAATTGAGTGGGTATGTGCATGTCAATGCAACATTTATATTAATCTCATCTTCTATGGTCCTACTACAATGTGAAAATTCACATATTAATAATTAACATGAAATAATATAAATTATGCACAAAAATCATGTAATAAAGCATAATTTCACATACTTTATAAATTCATGTCCAATATTAATATTTAAGTAAAATTCACTTCATTCAATAACAATTACTCAAGATCAACATATTTATTAAGTCAAAAGGTGGTAAAAATATATAGAAAACCCCTATATAATTTCGGGTTTACAAAGGTCTATAATGGATGAAATTGAAGTCGGATTGAAAAAAAACTCATAATTGAAAGTTATGCTTGTTTCAATTTTAAGGACTAAATTGAATAAATTGAAAAATATTTGTAAGTTTTAATTAATTATAAATTGAGCTAGAAACTAATGTTATGCATTGTTGAATTATCAGTAGTAGCTAAAGATGACATGGGAGCATCAAAAGGAAAAAGAAAGGCGAGAACTGATGATGAGTAGTTCGAGTTTTCTATAAGTGTTTCTACGATTTAATGCTTATTTAATTTTTATATTTTTGTGATATTATACATTGTACACTATTGTAGTAGATTTCTAAGGGTAAATCAAAATGAATTGGAGTAATTGAGATTGAATATCTAGATAACGACCAGAATGAGTAGATTAGTAATTTTTGAATCAATTTATATTTGATAATTGGTATGACATTAAATTAAAGCATATTGAGTTATATAAAATGGAATTTGAATAGGGTTGACGGAATGTGATGGAGACGATTGAAGAGTTATTGGGCTAAATTTCATAAGCCATCATTGCCAAGCCACCAGGGATGACATAAATTATTTGATAAACCATCATTGTCGGGAAATACAAGGTGGTAAGCCATCATTGTCGAGCAATTCGAGGTAGCAGGTTATCATTATCGAGCAATTTGGGATGACAGATTGGAATGAGTTGAAAAATGGGCTTACGAGCTCAAAATTTCATCGGTACAATAACACAAATCCCTATTTTGGGAAAGTGCATAACCAATGATGAATCCATGCTTTAAACTTAAATGACATGAAATTTAGACATTAATTCAAGTGTACGTGGATTATGTTGTTCTCTTTATATTACCTCATTTTAAAGGAATACATTGAATTACCTATGTATTGTTCAATTCATTTTCCATACGCAAGTTAGGTGTGTAGATATGTTTTGAGTTTCACTTCAATATCCAGTCGGGATCCCAGGCTCCTTAATGTTTATACTCCTTTTTGCTATATAATACAACATGTACCTAGTAATGTCATTTTGAAACTTTAGGTTGTCAATGTTGGTTTGAATTTATTAATATGTACTCTAGTGAATGGTTAATATCTTGTTTAAGTAATATATACATATATCGCAATCCATGTTGCTGTGAGACTTTGGATGATGTTGAGTATATGTAAAATTGAGTTTGGTAGGAAGATGTAGGTGAAATGGTGAATGTTTAATGTTAATGATATGTTTGACATGGAGTTGAATGTATATACCTTATCATACGGCATTTGGCATGTTCTGTTTGTGAAATGGGGCCAATTTGTGGCATATTGGTTAGGTTCCTATTAGGATTTCATAAGTGAATGCTTTGGTGTATATTTTGGCATGAAATTTTGATGTATGAAATGATAAAATTTCATGATTGATTTGGTATGATATGTGCATGTATAGGTGTTGTATTTCTGGAATATGTTGATTGAGGAATGGTTGAATTGTGGCTTTTGGTATATTTTGAATTGATTGTATGTAGGTTGGAAGTGTGCCCCAAGCACCAAGATGTAGAATTTTTAACCATCTGGAAAAAAGCATTTATACCACATGTAAAGGTATCAACACTTTACCAAATTACCATGATTTGAAAACTACATAATGTTAATTCGGTATCAATACCAATATAAAATATCGATACTTATTCCTAAAGATCGATACTTTATATAAAGTATCGATAAAAATTAACTTGTGTCCAAATTTTAAAAAATGGTAGAATGCCAAAACGGTATTGATACTTCTTAACAAGGGTATAGTATCTTATTCCAAGTATTGATACTTGTGTATTTTACCTTGGATTTTGAAACATCGAAGTTGAAAACATTATCGGTACTTGAGATCTATTCCCAAAATCTTGAAATTTTTTTAAAATGGTCCCTCTTTATGCTTGGGTCAACTTAAGAGCTTTCACAAACTCAATTGAGATTCGATTTGGATTGTGTACCATATTGTGCACGCTCTTATGATATGAATCAATGTTGAATAAATTAATTCTTATATAAATTGTTTTGGATTGTTTCGATAACTATAACACCTGTTCGACAAAGCTTTAGTGTCTGGATACTGTTTAGGGAAACAAGACGAATGAGATAAGTTTTGAATATGTATAATGTTAGAACTAGACTAAGTATAAGAACCCTTTGAGCACGCTTGTGACACCTTGATGTTGGCAAACACGAGGTTGGATCATAGTGATCAAGAAGTGTGTCTGGTAAGGAAGGATTCACCCAAAAGCTTTAAAGGCACATAGAGTGTGCAGACTTTGTTATAGATAAGGTAAACAATCTTTTTGATGTGAGTTTACATTAGCAGTGCAAAGTATCCTATAAGGTTGGCTTTGAGCCAGTCAAGATGGAAGGAACAATAGTCAGGAACCAACTAAACGAGAACCGAGATAGTTAAGAACCAAAAGTAAGTACTCGATTAGTTTTCTTGAAAATTGTAGATTTGGATAAGACCACCCAATGACTGATGTGGTGTTTCACAAGTTTCAACAAAGACTTGGGTTGAGTTAAGTGTTTAAGATAGGATAAGAAGAAAATATCTTATCTCTTCCTTTTCTTAAGATAATAGGACTAGAAGAAAGGAGATGTACTCTTTTAAGCTAAGTCTGAGACTACGATGTTTGACCAAGATTCCTTAAAAGTAGGGTAACGCTCGATATTTGGGTGAGCTCTGAAATGTTACTTAAAAGTAAACTAAGTGTTACTTCAAATGGTGAAGTGTTGTTCACCCCATTGATGTTTTTGGCATGTTAAGTAGAAGCGTAACCAATATTGGACTATGGCAAGAAACTACCTTAAAAAGAAATAAGTCATTAGAAAAAAAGAAGTCTAGTAAGGTACTAAGGAAACTCAGATAATAGCGTCGTTGCCAAGAAGGCATGACGCGCCAAGTGTGATTAGTTAATATACCAGTTACGCTCTAATGCAATGAATAAGGACAAAGGATGGATTAAGGCCTAAGGGTATGTTATGTAAATATATGTATTCTTGTACACGTCTCTTTACAAATATCAAGCATTTATCTAGTGGATTGTAAGGACTTGGACGCATGTCAAATATCCATAGGAACAAAGGTAAAATATTAAGGTAACCCAAATTGGAAATGAGAGACATTTCTCCATATTCTTCTAGAATAAATCTCTATTTATAAAAAAAGGGGGGAGAAACGGAGAGAATTCCTCTCATCCTTCAAGTTGTGTTGGAGATTGTTGAAAAATATAGTTTGGAAAACACTGTGAAAAATAAATTTAGCGAAAAACCAAAGTTTTAAACCAAATTTCCAAAACAAGAACTTGGTTGTGATATCTAAAGTAATAACCACTTAATCAAAATTGTACCTTTTTTATTCATCTAGGATGAACGCTTCAATCGAGTGTATTTTTTAAAAAAATTTACCAGTGGGGTAATTTCGTTAGTTATCTAAATTTTTGGACCAAGTTGTAAATAAGAAAAAAAATATCTCTAGAAACTTTTTGAAATAATTTCTTTAGAGAACTTTCTCTCTGCGACTTTCTCTTGAATTTAAGTGTGTGTAAATAATGACCCAAAACTCTTTTTATATAGGGAGAGTTTAGAAAGTTCAACTATGATTAAACTTAATCACTTTAATATTAAATTAATATAATATTTATGTACAACATAAACATTAAAATAAATTTAATATTAAGATAATCAATTTAATATTAAATTAATAAAATACTATTAAGATAAGTATTAATTTAACACCCCTAACTCGTATTCGTTGCCGGAATAGGTTTACGGAGCATTACCGTAAGAACTAAACTTAAAATCATCAATTTCCAAAAATTTCATAAATCATAGCATAACTCATTCAAACACCTGCTTATTGTCCCTTATTCGAGTCATCGAAGCCTTAGAAACACTTTAGAAATGATTCAGGACTAAATAAAAAACATTTAGCATTTTATGGATAAAGATAAAAAATTTCACACTGCAGGGGCCACACAGCCATCTGGCCAGGCCGTGTCACTCACACGGCTGAGACACACGCCATGTGGACATTCGAAGTAAGGACACGAGGTCGTGTCCCAGCCCGTGTAAATCTCTGACTTGGGTCACATGACCAAGCCACACGCCCGTATGCCAGGCCATATAACTCTTGAAATGGCCTCACACGCCCGTGTCCTAGGCCGTGTAACTACCTGAATTGCAACCCTTTGAAACCTACAGGGGACACACGGCCGTGTCACACGGTTGTGTGTCATACACGGCTGAGATACACACCCGTGTCTTAGGCCATGTGGACAATAAATAGGCCAATTTCAAGCCATTTCTTTCTCCAAATTCAAGTTCACACCTACAAGCCATTTGCACTTACAATCAAGCTTCACAACATACCTAAAACATGCATAATAAGAAAAATTCAATATGACATCTATCCATACAACCAATATGCCAAAACGCACTTCAATCACAACAATCAAATATACTCAAACATATGCATAATTTAGCCATTCATCAACCATATATTTATAACCTAATTCTATTCCAAACTTACCACAATGACCACATGCCAATATCACATTCAAACATGCCAAATTGTTCATTCAAAACATAACTTCACTTGACCATTTCAACATCAACCATCAAAGCATTAAAATGTTAAAATTTCATCAACCATAATACCACATTTACTGTGACAGCCCAAAATTGACCCTAGTCGGGAAGTGGTTTCGGGACCGCTAAACCGAGTCATAAAAATAATTAACCGTCATAATTGATGCTCATTATATGTACATGTGCATGTGTGAAATTTTCGTGTTTGAATTTTGTTTAATTGTAGGTGAATTTTAGTAAATAGGACTTATGTGAGAAAATTTTGAAATGTGATAGGTCAAAGCATAAGGATCTATTAGTGCATGAAATAAAAAGGGGGGACTTGCATGTCAATTTCCCCCCTAATTAGTAGTGGCCGGCCATGACAAGCATGGTAGACCAAGTGTGATGGGCAAGAACATGTCATAAACATGTTGAGCTAGTGTTTCATGGGAAGTATGATAAAATAAGGAGCATGGGCATAAAATAATGAAAGGGAATATGATGAAAACAAAAAAAAAAGTGTGTGGTTGTCCCCCCCCCATTTGGCCGAAACTAGAAAGAAAAAACAAAAAAAAAGTGTCCATCTTTCTTCATTTCCCTTGGCCGAATGTTCTAAGGAAGAAAGAAAAACAAGTTGTGTTCTTTGGTTCTTCTTGGCCGAATTGAAAAGAAAAAGAAGAAATTAAAGTTAAGGCATTTGGTCACCTTTAAGTTGATTAAGAAGCTCTTGAATATTCGATGCCTAGGGGAAAAGTTTCTAAGAAGTTTGGCCATGCATGTAACTAGATTGAGGTATGTTTGATATTATTCTTTGAGATTCATGTATATTTTAAGTTGTAAGTTTGAAATCTACCTAGCCATGGTTCAAATTTTGTTAATTGATGGAGATGATATTCGGCCATGAATGTTACATTCTTGGTTGGTATTTTGATGTCTTTGGTGATGAGGTATGAAGATGGTTGATTTTGAGTGTTTAATAAAAAGGATACATGAATTATTGTTAAAAAAATGGGTCGAGTGTTCATGAGATGAAATTAGGTGTTTAAATGATGTTATAGTTGACATTGTGCATATATACATGCATTCGGCCATCTAATTGAGTATGAAGGTGGTGTTAAATCTAATTGTGATGCCCATTCCGAAGTATATATATATACATATATATATACATAAGTATGCCCATTCGTGATGTTACCTTTAATTATGTGTATAATCGACTAAATGGGTAATTAGTGAGGATGGTTGCCGAATATACAGACATACATATGCATGTGTAATTGAATTATGAATGTTTAGCAAGATGGTTAAACTAGTTGATTTATTGATTAAGCTCAAGGAGTTAAAGGAGGAGAATCAAGCAAAGGCAAAGAAAAGATCATCGAGTAGCCGAGTTGGAATCGTCTTACCCAACACAAAGTAAGTCATTAAGCATATAGTTTGTATTAATTTAAATGGTCATAACGTCTATGTAATGATGCTGAATGGAATGATAAATATATATATACATGTATGCATGTGGTGATGAAAGTGTTGAATGAAAAGAAAAGAGGTGAGATGTATTGAGTTGTTGATCTCGGCACTAAGTGTGCGGGTATAAACATTTATGATCATGAGATTGGCACTAAGTGTGCGGGTTTAAATTGTACAGCACTAAGTGTGCGAGTTTGATTATATAGCACTAAGTGTGCGAGTTGATTATATAGCACTGAGTGTGCGGACTTAATATATACTTTTGAATCACTATGGACACTAAGTGTGAGACATTATTGAGTTGATCACGGACAGCGGATCGGGTAAGTACCTTGAGTTCATGGCTAATAGGCGCTATGTTTATATTTGGAGTTGAGCTTGGTAAGTTTGAACCTATGTGACAATTATAATTGAAGTCACGTACATAAGATTTATCGCGGAATAGGTGAAAGGTCGTTTAGTTGTATGATTGTAACGAAAATACAATGATGTATGAAAATGCCTCAAATATCCTATTGATTAGTATATGGAATGTGAATGCATGACTTGGTATGAGATTGAACCGATAGGTCTAAGGAACTATGGTATGGTTCGGTATGGATGGAGTAACTAGCCTCGTTCCATTTTGTTTCCTCTTGTGATAATGTTATTAATGGACGGTGGTGCATTGCTTATGACTTACTGAGTTATATACTCACTCGGTGTTTCCTTGTCACCTATTTTAGGTTTCTTGGACTCGTCTCTTTTTGCGTGATCGGGCCATCATCGAAGTCATCACACCGGCTAGCAACTTTTGGTATCTTCTTTCTAGTCGGTCTAGGAGAACATTTCGGCATGTATAGGCTAATATGTTTTGTTGAAATTTGGTATGTAAACTTTTAGCCATGCGAAAATGGCATAAATGTTCGGTTGGATTTGGTTCTATAATGTTAGGTCGTAAGTCTTGGAAATTCGATTTTTATGCCATATGTCATGGTTGATTATTTTTGGTGTCAAAATTCATGATATGGCAATAGTGTAGTAGGGAGATGTTTGACAATGATTAGCCCTTGGCATGGCTAGTCATGATCATAATTTGTGATTTGTATGATGAATTACTAGTTAGATCAAGGAGAAATCACGAAATAGGCATAGTTGCTTTAGTAACAGATGCTGGCAGCAGCAGTGACGTGAGATTGAAAAATCACTAAAAATAGTAAGAGTGGAATTAATTAATGCATAAATTATGTAATCGAAGCTCGATGAGTCTATTTTCATATAGAAGAAACGAAATGACCATATGAGCTGTATGTTAGGAGATAATTAAACTCTTGTGAAACAGGGCCAGAGCGATTTCTGGATTCCCTGTTCCGACTTTGGAAATTCATTATAAATTAACCAGAGATAATTAGAAGTCATGCCATATGTGCATAGATTCCCCTTCGAGTCTAGTTTCTATAGAAACAAACGACATCAGTAATGAAGCTCTGTACAGGGAGATATCCAAGTCGTAATGCGCAAAGGTCAGTGTAGTCGATCCCTGTAACATGGGAGACTTTGACTAATAAACTGTACTAATTGGCCCAACCAAAAATTCTAGAAAAAAATATGTGGATGGGCATATGAGTCTAGTTTTAGGGAAAATTTACAGAACTGGATTTCGAGTTTTAGAACTCAAGATATCATTTTTAAAGCGACTAGTACGCAGATTGGCAGCTTGTCTGGGAAATTTTTTTTTAGTGGTTTGAAGTCTGTTAACACCTCGTGTTCGACTCCGGCGACGGCCTTGGGTTCGGGGTGTTACATTTACAAGCCAAACATAATGACAATCCCATCAAGCACAATTCACCTATACATGCCATTATAACCAGGAGTCAAAACATCAAAAACTACCGAAATAGTCGCTAGATAGTGTGATAGGTCTCCGACAAGCTTCCAAACCGATCGAGCTTTCGATAATCTATAAAACATAGAAAAGAAAAATGACGTAAGCATATAATGCTTAGTAAGTTCATAATTCATGAACAAAGCTTACCATTTCAAGGCATAATCATAAAATAGACATGATAAGGTAAATTCATCACATGGTAAGGTAAATTTCATAATCATAATACATATGAATTCATACTTTTCATAACATTGTTATACACGCTTTGATAATCAATACTTCATACCCTTCCATAAATTCATAATGTACTCAATCGGAACTCTTATCGGTTCATCCCTTTACATGCCCGTTGAACCACTTAGAATAATATCGGATACATGGGAAGCTTACACAAAGAGTGCTAACACATGGTCAAAACCATTCCTTTCCATTTCTTTCACGTAAACACTCATATCAGCCATAAATAGGCCTGCTCACACAAGCTGAAGGTTGGAATGTAGCTACACGATGCCTTTCACACAAGATGACGAGTACCCACAACAAACGTCAAAACTCAGCCATCAGTAGGATGTTCAGGACCAGCACCTGAAACATGGTAACCCTAATGACATGTCATTTGTATCCTTTATATTTCTAAAGTTCAAACGGGGTTTGATAGTCGTCGTAACGTTGTTGGATTTTCTATCTAAGCATAATATGATAAATAACATAATAACATTTAAATCAAATACATTAAAATGCTATTTAAACATATGAACTTACCTCGATCACAAAAAAGACGAAATAAGATTGACTAGCCCGTTACTTTATCTTTCCCTTGATCTAGATTCGTACGAGGCTTAACTTGATATGCAAGCTTGAGAATTGACCAAATGCTTCAAACCCTAGTTATGGCTTTCTTTCCTTCAAATTTTAGTGGTGAGTTCTCTTTTTGGAAGATGATACATTGATTTTAGTTAATTTATTTTATCAATAATAATTAAATTACTTATTTAACCTTTTTATTAACCTTTAAAATCACATATCCATAAAAGTCCACTAGAAATTAATATGGTCTAATTGCAACATAAATCCCTCAACCATTTAATTTCATATTCATTCAATACCTTTAACTTATAGAACTCTAATTTTGCATCTTTTATGATTTAGTCCTTTTACCAAATTAAGCATGCAAACGATAAAATTTCATAACAAAATTTTTTATATGACCTTGCTAATTTTCTGTAGACTCTAAAATAATAATAAAATAAATATTCTCACGTCAAATTTGTGGTCTTGAAATAATTGTTCCGATTTAACTAAAAACGGGCTATTACAACTCCCCCTAAAGAAATTTTTGTCCTCGAAAATCTTACTAGAAAAGAGGTTCGGGTATTGCACTTTCATAGCTTCTTCCGGTTCCCAAGTGGCCTCCTCTAAACTGTGTAGTTTCCAAAGGACTTTCTCTAAAGCTATGATTTTATTTCTCAATTCCTTAACCTCTTGAGCTAAAATTCTGGTTGGTTATTCGATGTACGTCATATCAAGCTGAATCTCGACATCTACAGGTGATATAACATATGAAAGGTCTGATCGGTATCATTGTAACATAGATACATGAAACATATTATGGAACTTTTCTAACTCTTATGGCAAAGCTAATTAGTAAGCTACTCGCCCGATTCTTTCGATAATTTCAACCGCCCAATAAAACGCAAACTAAGCTTTCCTTTATGACCAAACCGTAGGACTTTCTTCTAGGGCGAGACTTTAAAAAACACTTTATCGCGGACCTAAAATTCAATGTCTTTCCTTTTCAAATCTGCGTATGATTTCTGTCGATCTGAAGTTGCTTTCAAACTGTCTCGAATAACTTTAACATTTTCTTTAGTTTCTCATACCAAATCAACTCTATGAAGCTTTTTCTCACTAAGCTCAGTCCAATATAATGGAGTTTGGCGTTTACGACCATACAAGGCTTCGTACGGTGCCATATTTATACTTGATTGATAACTGTTGTTATACGCGAATTCAACTAACGGTAGAAATTTCTCCCAGTTGCCTTCGATCTCTAAAACACAAAATTGAAGCATATGTTCGAGTATCTATATCACTTGCTCTGACTGACGATAGATCTAAGGATAAAATGTGGTACTAAAATGCAAATGGGTACCTAGAGCCTCATGTAACTTGCTCCAAAATCAGGACGTAAACTGTGAATCTCTATCAGAAATAATAGAAACTGGCACCTCGTGCAATCTAACAATCTCAGCAACATATAACTCGATTAATCTCTCAAGAGAATAATCCATACGCACTGTAATAAAATGTGTAGGCTTCGTCAAAAAATCAACGATAGCCCAAATTACATCTTTCTTTCTCAAAGACAAAGGCAATCCTGATACAAAATCCATTGTGACACGTTCCCATTTCCATTCCAGAATCATCACTGGCTATAACAAACCAGAAGGTGCTTGATGTTCAACTTTAACTTGCTGACATACTAAACATCTCGATACGAACTCAAAAATCTCTCGTTTCATACCTGGCCATCGGTACATTTGTTTCAAATCACCGTACATTTTGTTGCTACCATGATGAATAGAAAAGCTACTATTCTGAACTTCTCATAAAATCTTCTGAATGAGATTTGAATTTCTCGGAACACAAATTCTACCTTTGAAGTATAAACTATCATCGGATCCAATCAAAAAATTTGAATCAAGAGTCGACTCAATCTATTTTCGTTTAGCTAACAACACGTCATCACATTTCTGAGCCTCATAAATCTATTGTAAAAATATCAGTCTAGCTTTCAACTCAGCTAAGATCAAGTTATCATCAGAAAATGTCAATCGCGTATTCAATGCTTGCAAAGAAAATAGTGACTTTCTACTCAAAGCATCAGCAACTATATTAGCTTTTCCCGGATGATAATCAATAATCAAATCATAGTCTTTCAGTTGCTCGAGCCATCTGCATTGTCTTAAATTCAAATCTTTCTTGGACATTAAATACTTTAAGCTTTTATGATCTATAAAGGTATGACATTTTTCACCGTATAAATGGTATCACCAAATCTTCAATGTAAACACTATAGCTACAAGTTCTAAATCATGCATTGGATAATTCTTTTCGTGCATTTTCAACTGTCTGGAAGCATACGCAATCACTTTGCCATCTTGCACCAAAACACAGCCCAAACCATTTAAAGATGCATCACTATAAATCACAAATTCTTTACCCGATTCTAGCTGAACTAACATCGATGCCTTGGTTAACAATGTTTTTAATTGATCGAAGCTTTGCCAAAATTTCTCAGACCACTTGAACTTAACATCTTTCTGCAATAATCTCATCATTGGTGTAGCAATCATCGAGAATCCCTTAACGAACCTTCTATACCATCCAACTAATCCCAGGAAACTTCTAGCCCTAGATACATTTCTCGGAGGCTTCCAATCAACATCTGCTAAAATTTTGCTCGGATAAACTCTGATGCCCTCGGCTGATACAACATGTCCCAGAAATCTGACTTCCCGAAGCTAGAATGCACATTTGCTAAGCTTAACAAATAATTTCTTTTTGCGTAACGTTTGCAAAACAATTCTCAAATGCTCAGCATGATCTGTCTTATCTCATGAATAAATCAAGATATCATCAATGAATACCATGGCGAATCTGTCTAAATACGGTTTAAAAATTCTGTTTATCAAATCCATAAATACTGCAAGTACATTAGTCAAGTGAAACGGCATCACAATAAATTCATAATGTCGTGCATGGTTCTGAATGTGGTCTTCGACACATCTGAGTCTTTAACTTGCAACCACTAATAACAAGAATGGAGGCCAATTTTTGAGAACAATGTTGCACCTTTCAATTGAGCAAACAGATAGTCAATAAGCGGTAATGGATACTTATTCTTGATCGTGACTTTATTGACCTGTCGATAGTCAATACACAATCATATAGATCCGTCCTTTTTTTAACAAATAGAACTAGTGCACCCCAAGGTGAGGAACTAGGTCGAGCAAAACCCCTATCTGTCAACTTTTGCAACTGCACTTTCAATACTTTCAACTCTGTAGGTGTCATTCTGTAAGGAGTTATTGGTATCAAAGCTACCGGTATCAGAGATGTTCCCGGTACTAACTAAATAGTGAACTTGACCTCTCGGATCGGTGGTAATCCAGGTAACTCCTCTAGAAACACATCTGGATACTCACATAATATTTAAACCGATTCTAGCTTCAACTCAGAAACTCTAGCATCAAATATGTAAGAAAAATATGCATCACAACCTTTTCTCATATATCTCTGTGCTAACATAGCTGAAATAATAGTAGACATACTATCCAGTATATCTGATTCAGTCTGAAGCTTTTCACCATTCTAACACTTTAACATATTCAGCTTTCATTTACAGTTCACAATGGCATTATGGAAAGTCAACCAATCCATAACCAAAATCATATCAAACTCATCAAATGGCCATAGGATCAAATCGACCGGAAAGTTACAACCCCGAATCATCAAAGGACAATTTTTACAAACCTTATCAACTAGCACATACTGACCTAGGGGGTTCGTTACTTTAACCACAAATTTAGTGGACTCAATAGGTAAATTCTTACTTGACACTAGATCATGCATACATACGAATGTGTTGATCCCGGATCAATCAAAGCAGTAACATTAATATCAAAGATAGAAAATGTACCAGTAATAACATCTGGCACAGAAGCATCCTCTCGTGCATGGATCATATAAGCTCTTGCTGGTGCTCGTGCCTCGGATCTCACAGTAAAGTCCTTGGTCCCACTACGGCTATTACCTACATTTTCAGGGTTCCTCGCAGCTGTGTTCCTTGATCGAACAGTCTGAGCCTTCTTTTTTCGAACCTCTCAGGGCAGTCTCAAATAAAATGTTCATATGAACCACATTTGAAACACGCCCCGTCTTTCATCTTACACTTCCCAAAATGTCGCCATCCACACTAATGACAATCGAGCTTATTTCCATTAACACTGTCTACGCTCGCAAAAGACATAGCTTGAGGTTTTGAACTCACATGTTGTTTACCTCTATCTCTACTGGAATATCCCACTAAAGCTGTCGAAAGGTTATGATGTTCTTTCAACTTCTTCGATGACGACTGATATGACTTTCTCGATGATCTCTTTCTAAAATCTCGAGCTTCACAATAAGCTTTTCCCTTTTCTTTTCTAAGCTCTTCAGCCTTATGTGTTCAGTCAACTAAAACAATGAATTCTTTCAATTCAAGTATCCCGACTAACAACTTTATGTCTTCATTTAACCCGTCTTCAAACCATTTACACATGGCAACTTCGGTTGGTATACATTTTCGGGCATACTTGCTCAGTTAAACAAATTCACTCTCATATCCAAACACTATCATTTGACCTTGTTTAAGCTCAAGAAACTCTTTGCGTTTCTGGTCAAGAAATCTCTGACTTATGTACTTTTTTTGAAACTCGGTTTGGAAAAATCCCCAGCCAACTCGCTCTCCCGGTACCACTAATACCAAAGTGTTCCACCACTGATAAGTTGAATCCTTCAATAGGGAAATGGCACATTTTACACATTCTACCGGTGTATAAGACAATTCATCAAAAACCCTGATTGTGTTCTCTAACAAAAACCCAACTTTCTTCGGATCATCTTCAGCTATAACTCTAAATTCTTCAGTCTCATATTTACGAATTTTATCAACTGACGGCTTACTAACTTGCATTGGTTCTAAACCCTGACAAACTATGGGGATAGGTTGGGGAATAGGTGGGGGTAAAGGTCATTGAATCATCGGGTTTGTTCGTACAAAATCGGTAAACCATTCGTTCATCATATGGAAGAAGGCTTCCTTAGCCTCTTCTTCTTGACCCTGAGATACAGGCTTAGTGCCACTTGGCGCTGCTCCGTGAATGGAGGCTTGCGCGTTACTTTCAACTTTATCAGAGTCAGCTCAGTTGGATGTCATTTCTATATGAAAGCATAATTCAAACATACCAAATTGTTCATTCTTGACCATTTCAACACCAACCATCAAAGCATTAAAATGCTAAAAGTTCATCAACCATAATACCACATTTACAAGCCAAACATAATGAAAATCTCATCAAGCACAATACACATATACATGCCATTATAACCATGATCAAAACATCAAAATCTAATGAAATAGTCGCTGGATAGTGTGATAGGTCTTTGACGAGCTTCCAAACTGATCGAGCTTCTGATAATCTATAAAACATAGAAAAGAAAAATGATATAAGCATATAATTCTTAGTAAGTTCATAATTGATGAACAAAGCTTACCATTTCAAGGCATAATCATAAAATAGACTTGATAAATCCATCACAAGCTTGGTACAAGCCTAAGCATCACCAACAACACAAGTTAGTGCTTAATCACATAACTTAGCAAAATTCATCACATGGTAAGGTAAATTTCATAATCATAATACATATGAATTCATACTTTTCATAACATGGCTATACACACTTTGATCATCAATACTTCATACCTTTCCATAAATTCATAGTGTAATCAATCGGAACCATTATCGGTTCATCCCTTTACATGCCCGTTGAACCACTTAGAATAATATCGGATACATGGGAAGCTCACCCAAAGTGTGCTAACATATGGTCAAAACCATTCTTTTCGAAACATAGCTACACGATGTTGCTCACACAAGCTGACGAGTAGCCGCAACAACTACCGGAACTCAGCCATCGGTTAGGACATTCAGGACTAACACCCAAAACATGGTAACCCTAATGACATGTCATTTGTATCCTATATATTTCTAAAGTTCAAACGGGGTTCGATAGTGTTTGTAACGTCGTTTGATTTTCTGTCGAAGCATAATATGATAAATAACATAATACATTTAAATCAAATACATTAAAATGCTATTTAAACATACGAACTTACCTCGATCTCAAAAATGACGAAATAAGATCGACTAGTCAAATACTTTATCTTTCTCTCAATCTAGATTTATACGAGGCTTAACTTGATATGCAAGCTTGAGAATTGACCGAATGCTTCAAGCCCTAGCTATGGCTTTCTTTCCTTCAAATTTCAATGTTGAGTTCTCTTTTTGGAAGATGATACATTGATTGTAGTTAATTTAATTTATCAATAATAATTAAAGTACTTATTTAACCTTTTTATTAACCTTTAAAATCAAATATCCGTAAAAATCCACTAGCAACTAATATGGTCTTGTTACAACATAAATCCCTCAACCGTTTAATTTCATAGTCATTTGATACCTTTAACTTATAGAACTCTAATTTTACATCTTTTACGATTTAGTTCTTTTTACCAAATTAAGAATGCAAACGATAAAATTTCTTAACGAAATTTTTTATACGACTTTGCTAATATTTTGTAGACTCTAAAATAATAATAAAATAAATAGTTTCACGTCAGATTTGTGGTCCCGAAACTACTATTTTGATTTCACTTAAAATGAGTTGTTACAATTAAATTAAATTTAATATTAAATTTATTAAAATAATATTATTTTGGAATAGTTAATCTTATATCAAATTCTCTGGTAGAGTCTCAGTAGGAGTGTAATTCTTCTACTGCAATGCCACTAAAGACCCACCACCGTCGACCATTTTTCGACCACCAAAATGCAGTCGTCGTAGCCATTGACACCCCGAGTTGGTTTAATTTTTACCGATCCGAGCCAGTGATGGCCCGACCATTTTGACCAGTTTTTGGGTCTTGATCTCGATTTTGGGCTCCCGAGATCAATTTTCGATCTCATCTCTAATTTTCAAGTTCAATTACCCATTGAGCCAGTTGCTTGACTTGAAAATTAATTTCCAAAAGTATCATATTAATTTTAATTAATTTGATTAATTTAATTTTACTTTATCAAAATTAATTTTCCCAAAAATCACTTAGATTTTCCAAATTAAATTTTCAAGAAAATTCTTTAATCAAATTCTCTAGTTAAAAATTTCTTATGACCGTCAAATTTAATTCCAAATAGAATAAATCGACTCAATTAAATTATTTTCAAAGTCATAGAGTTTTCTTCTGATTCAAATGCAGTTCGATTGAGCTTTTGTTGAGCTAGCAGAGGGACTAATCAGACATATACAATTAGGCTTTAGTGATTGCAATTATGTCTAGAAGCATCATTCTAATAATTCGCAATTACTTAATCATGGAGTCAATCCACAAGAAGTATCATGATTGAAAACTTATTATTGTATACTCTTTATGAAAGCAACTCATCCAACTACTTTGTCTAATGTCCTCGCCATGAGTGTGTTACCCTCATATGATATTTTTAATTCTTTTAAGTTAAATTTGTTCACTCAATACAATCCTATTTTATCTCAATGTCACAATTATGTCTTTTTAATGATTAAAATGATCACTGTTAACAAATGATTGCGATAAATTGCTTGTTCGAGAACAAGCAACCCGTAGCCACATTCTATATTTATCAATACACACAATGCCAATGAGTGGATATTGTTAACTCTTTAATTAAGCTATGAATTCCACTATTTCTAGTAAACCCATGCCATGCACAAGTCATGTACCCAACATACTTGCTATCAGCTCGATCATCTTTAGAGCATAAGCCTCCACTTATATCAAAACACGTGAGTTACATATACATGGTCAGTGACTAACTCAGGATTTAGGTAAATCACACCATGAATGTCACAAGTGAATTAATTCACAAATGGATTAATAATTAATTCATCTTGAGTCTAGTCCAATGTATCATTCTGCCAATGAATACATTTATATCTCTACCCGTGGAGTCAACTACTCTGATAGCTAAGACTAGTCATCTTCTCAATTGGAATTGTAGACGACATAATAATCCTTTTAAGTATTTGAATCAAATGCTCACTTTGATTTTTTACGAGATTACAGATTTGTTTAGATTATCTACTAAAGTAAGTTGACTTTTTTGTAATGTGAATGTTCTTACAATGGCACTTATCATCAACTTGAACTTAGACAATCAATGCACTATTATTTTCTTTTCACAATTTCGTAATGTATACAAAATATAAAACACAAAAATGTAAAATACATAACAGTGAAATGTGAAATTTATTTATTCATCGTTACATTCATAGAAAAAAATTACATGTTTACTACAATATAGGCACATTTCCCAACAATCTCCCACTTTCCCTAGTGAAGTAAATGTGTCATGTTTTGCATTCTTATATCTTCAATGTTTTTGTTAAAACTCTTAGTTACAAGAGTCTTAGTAAACAGATCCGTAAGGTTATCTTCAAAAGCTACTTTCACCATATCTATAATTCATTCGGCTACTGCCTCTCGTATCAAGTGAAACTTTCCATCAATGTGTTTCGTCCTCTTGTGACTTCTCATTTCCTTGGTATTAGCTATTGCAGAACTATTATCACAATACAGTGTTTGTAATAGCCCGATTTTAGGCCTAGTCAGAACAGTGGTTTTGGGACCACAAATTTGACGAGGATAAAATTTATTTTTATTATATTTTTATGGTCTACAATTTCACAAAAATGACTTCATGAAAATTTCGTTCGAAAATTTCGACATTTGGGCACTCAATTTAGTTAAAAGGACTAAATTGCAAAAAGTGCAAAAGTTGAGATCACATGCTAGAGGTGTCCAATTGTTATGAAATTTTAAATTTGAGGTCCCTATATGGTAATTATACCATTTTTAAGTTGGTGGACAAAAATGGACATGGTTAGGTATGTTTCGAAAGTTTTTCATTAAGGGCATTTTGGTCATTTAGTTACTAAAATGAATTAAAAACAAAATTAAAAGCCAATTTTTGTCCATCTTCAACCCCTAGGCTGAAAATTGCATGGAGAAACCATGGGTAGGGTTTTTCAAGCTTCCAAGCTCGATTGTAAGTCTGTTCTAGCCCCATTTTAATGATTTTTACGTTTTTAAAATCCTCTAACAAGATTTACCTATTTTTACCATTATTTTGAACTAGGGTTTGTGTTTAAAAATTTACCCATGAATAATATGCATGTATTTTGATGTTTTATGGAAGAATATGAATGTTTGAAGTGTAATGAACGTCTTTCACTAAGTGATTTTCGATGAACTAAAAGGATTAATTTGTAAAAGTTATAAAATATGTCACAAGTGTGTAAATAATTGAGAATTGTGGACTACTATAGTTATGAAAATGGTTCGGCTAGGCCTAAAATGCAAGGAAATTGAATAAAAATTATTTTATGAGCCTAGGGGCAAAATTGTAATTTTGTGAAACTTTAGGGGAAAAATGTAATTTTTCCAAAGTGTAATTTTTGGACTAAATTGAATAGTGTGTTAAGTAAGTTAAATGTGTTATTATAAATCAATAAAGACGAGAAATTGACTTTGATCAGTGAAAAAGAAAAGTGAGAAATTTCCCGGTTGAACCTCCAAAATAGAAAATATACGAATGAAGTGGCAATAATGATCACATGTGTGGCATGGGCTGTGTGCAGGCCACTATGTGAAAGATATAGTAATGGTATGTGTAGGCTACTACGTGTACCAGGTACCATTGATTATAAAGGTGGTTGCTGTGTGCTGATTCCACCGGGTATCATTGATTATAAAGGTGGTTGCTGTGTGCTGGTTCCACTGGGTACTATTGAATATGAAGGTGGTTGTTATGTGCTGATTCCACCGAGTATCATTGACTATAAGGGTGATGCTATGTGCGATCCACCGTGTATCTTTCGAAGTGTTCAGCGGGAAATTGGCCAAGTGAAAATACATGAGATCATGTAACGACTAAGTGTAATTGAATATGACTATGTGATGAATGAGTGCAGGTATAAGTGTGAAAATTTATGAACAATGTGCTCGATATTTGATCAAACCATCGGTAAGATGCAATGGAGTAAGTGAAATTATGAAAGAGTAAATTTAGCAACAAAATAGTTTTGGACAGCAGCAGTTGTATGACTTTGAAAAATCACCAAAAATGATGGAAATTGAATTAGAGAGTGAATAAGATATGAAATTAAATATGAATGAGTTTATTTTCACATAAAAGAGAAAGAGCAACCAAACGAGTTTTATATTGTGAGACATTTGAATTTTAGTGAGACATGGCTAGAATGATTTTGGAATCCCCTGTTCTGACTTTGGAAAATCATTAAAAATTGTAAAAAAAAATAATTATGGGATAAAATTTATATGTTTAAAATCTTGAATGAGTTTATTTTCAAAACAAACAAATGAGAACATTATCCGAATTTTGTACTATGAAATAATTAATTTTTAGTGAAGAAAGGTCAAAACTGTCGAGTAGTGAAATAGGGGAACTTTAAAGAATAAACTGTACTTATTGGCTAAGCAAAAAATTTTGAAAATTTTATGGTAAGAATATATATGAGTTTAGTTTCGATTAAAATTAACAGATCTTAATTTGGAGCTCGGTAGCTCGAGATATAAATAAATAAGTGACTTTGACTCAAACAGACAGTTTGAATTTACATACAGGAAAATAGTGAAAGTATGGATAATGTTGTTTAAGTATGTTCTACACATTAAGGATGTGGAATGGAGAGGAGGAGGAGGAAAATTGGGAAATATATGAATTATTTGTGTATAATTGGTAATATTCTCGATTATAATTGATAAACGATGAAATAAAAATGATGCTTATATTTGCGTATTATTGGTCATGATTTAAGCTCATGTGGGAAAATAAAGTTTCATAGTATGTGTGTATGGTATATTTGGAATATGATTTAGCTTAAAGTAATGTCATGAATGGTTTATGGATTAACACATGTTGGTAAGTTTGATACATTAATAAATTTTGTGCTCATCCATGCTCATAATGCTTATGCTATATGTTTATTTGGTTAACATATTTCATGTATATGCTTAGGCTTTGACCAAGTTGTGGTTGGATTATGCGATGTTAAACTTATAAGTTATGCATTGAAATGGTAAGTGCCTAAATGGAAATATGCTTGTGATCATGGCAGGGCTGGTAAGGTTTAAATTATGTAATCTCTAGTGAAATGGTTTATCATGTGGTTAGTTCCAAAAAGAATTATGCTTAAATGCACTAGCTTGCGACTATGGTTGAACGATATGTTTATGTCTTGTGTGATATGCATAGGAAACGAGTGTAGAAAGGTAATGAAATAGTAAGTTCATATTTGAAGTGAAAAATGACAAAAAAAAAGGGATGACGAGTTGAATTGATGTTGTTATTTAAGATAAAGTGATAATTTCATTGCAAAATTGAGAATTTCATAAATGTGTTAATGAATGGTATAATCAAAAAATGTTGAATTAAATGGTAAATACGTATTATTATTGAACTTACTAATATTGAATTGTACGTGAATTAAATGGAAATTGCTGGTGATATGATTTGAATTGTGAGCATGAGAAATTGTGAACTGAATGAAATGAAAATGAAGCATTGAATTGCATGGGTATGTATCGGGTCTTGTAGGCCCTATTTATTATGAATATAATATTTTGAGGATATATTGTGAAGAATTATAAAAGCATGAAAAAAATTTGAAAATTTTAATTTAGATGAAACTTTATAATACAATTAAATACGTTTACAAGCGTTTGTGTTCTGGTAATGCCTCATACCCTATTCTGGTGTCGAAAACGGGTAGGGGGTGTTATAGTGTTATAGCTTTTTCCATACTAAGAATGACTTCAAGATCTGTTAAAAACTTTTGAAGCCATATTGCTTCTTTTGTTACCTCAAAAGCAGCCACATAATTAGCCTCCATAGTAGAGTCAGCAGTGCAAGTTTATTTTACTGTTCTTCATACGATGGCTTTATGGCCTAGGATGGATACATTTCTCGATATCGATTTTCTCAAATCTTTACAAGTTTAGAAGTCTGAGTCTATGTATCCAATAGGAGTAAGGTTCTCCCCAGAATGTAGAAGCATATAATCCCTAGTTCTTTTAAGATACCTTAATATATGCTTTACATCTTGTCAATGCTTAAGACCAGGATTCGTCTGATATCGACTAACCATTCTTACTACGAAACAGATATCTGGATGTGTGCAAAGTTTTACATACATAAGGTTTCCAACTGCCGAAGCTTATGGAACCTTAGTCATATGCTCTCGTTCTTCTGTTGTCTTAGGACAATCATCTAAAGAAATATGAAAATCTAATACGGTTGGCTGAGCGTCTGGCTTCGTATCGGTCATTGCAAAACATTCTAGTACCTTATCGATGTATGAAGCTTGTGCTAGAGCTATAGTTTTATTCTTTAAATCCCTAAGGATTCGAACTCCAATAATATAACTAGATTCAACCAAGTCCTTCATGCTAAACTGTTAAGCTAACAACAATTCAACCAATGACAATTCTCTTACACTGTTTCCGATAAGTAGAATATCATCGACATACAAAATGAGGATGACCATATTTTTTCTTTTATACGCTTATCATCACAAGATTCATCAGTATTTTGCTCAAACCTAAAATCCTTCACCATTTGATAAAATATTTTATTCCATGAGTGGGACACCTGCTTAAGTCCATAAATGGATCTTAACAGTTTGCAAAATTTATCCTTATTGTCTTTGATAACATAGCCAGTAGGTTGAACCATATAAATGGTTTCATTAAGATAGCCATTCAAGAATGTTGTCTTGACATCTATTTTTTAGATCTCGTAATTGAGAGCAACGACAATGGATAAGAGTATGCGAATAAACTTGAGTACGGCTATCAGAGAGGTCTCATCGTAATCAATGCCCTTTGTTAAGGTAAAATACATAGATATGGATCTAGGCTTTGAGATGCCCTTTGTTAAGGTAAGATTTGCAACCTTACATACTAGGCTGTTAAGGAGCAGCTCGGTTTAGCTGGGTAAAGTAAGTATGGTAAAGTCTTATTTAGAGATTCTTGATGTTCAAAGTGAAAGAAAATGAGTTAAGTGTACAGATCTTGATGAGTTCCCATGTTTTGTCAATTTGGGGCTACTAATCTACTCGATAGAAGCCACGATATGGTGTTTAGAGCTGTTAAAGACGCAAGTCAGGTGAGTCCCTAAGCTGACTCCTGCAAATGTAATATGCATGCTAGAGCCTTCTGTGAAAATGAGCTAAAAATGTATAACGCGATGGTTCTTGGAAGAATGTATGTTTGATGAACTTGTATGAATGATTAGTATGAATATGATCTCTGTGGAAAATGGTTAATATGTCTAAATTTTTAAAGTGTGTCTATGTATGTTTTGATGACATGAACAAGTTTGTTGTGAAATATTTTGTCATGAGTAAGTCAGATGTGAATGAGTCTGTCAAGTATGAGTCTACATAAAATGTTTGTGTCTGTATGAATCTCTGAAATAAAAAATCCATGGCACTCTAAAGACCATATAGTGTAAGACTATGAATGGGTTATGACATTATATGGAAAAGATTTAAAGGACAGTTGGGTGAGTGAGGGGCAAACCTCACGACGGTGAGTTTAAGGGAATCCTTATTGTTAAAAACACCAATTTTCGTACAAGTGAGCCTTTTTGGTTGTTTCCATTAAAGGAATAACTTTGTGGAAAATTTATGAAAATGAACACCTTTGTGGTAATCTGTAAGGAGACGCCTTTGTTGCACAATCTAAAGAAGTTCCTTTGTAGCAATTTCTATAAAAGGACGCCTTTGTGGCTATCTCTGAAAATATGTTTTTGTGGCAATCTCTATTAAAAGGAAGCATTTGTAGCAATATCTGTTAAAAGGAAGTCTTTGTGGTGACCTCTGTTAAAAGGATGCCTTTGTGGCAAACTCTATTAAAAGAATGTCTTTGTGGCTACCTCTGTTAAATGGATCCTTTTGTGGCTATCTTAGCCTTATTGCAAACTTTGTTAAAAGGAATGCCTTTGTGGCAAAATTTAAAGAACAGATCTCGTGATGACCATTTGAAGATAATGCCTTTGGGCAGACATGAGTCAAATTTTAATGAATGGTGAACCCCATATTTACAAGGGATGAATAGAAAGGCTAGTGTCACCAGAGTACGTGTCGGGGGAAAGAAATGAGTTAAAAGTAAGTATAGAGAGTGCACTAAAGTCAAGAAGATCTGAGCAAATTTTGAGTTTAAGTATTGGGGGTAATCTACCCCACTCAAAGAAATTGATAAGACTAGTAAGTATGGAAAAATATGTTAAGGTTGATAATAAGGTAAGAATTAAAAAATGGTATAGAAAGTAGAGAGATGTTAAGTATAGTACGTTCAAGAGTAGGGAAAATGATTCTCAGAAAGAAAGATGGTAGCCTCAGTATTGTACCTGTCAAAGAAGGAAGAAAGGTCAAGAAATACCTAAAAGATGCGCAAAATAACATATGCAACGTGGAATGAATGAAAAAAGTATTCTAAGGTTTAGCTCACTAATTTCTTACGAACTTATAAAAGTTTTTTCTATTTTCAGATCTGTAAAGGAATGTGTCGAGAGACGATGCCAAGTGTAACAGCCCATTTTCAGTGAAATTGGAACAGTGGTTTTGGGACCACAAATCTGATTCCATAAGAAAAATTATTTTAAAATTATTTTATGGTCTACCATATGATAGGAATACCGTATAATTTTGTTAAGAAAATCTTACTGATTACATGTTTAATTAGATGGATAGGACCAAATTGCATAAAATGCAAAAGTTGAATTCTAGTAGCTAAAGGGATCAAATAACTATGGAATTCAAAATTGAAGGTCCTTATATGGTAAATAGACCATTAAAAGGATTTAGTAGATAAGTATGATGATTCATCCATGGAAATTTAAGAAAAGAAAAGGACTAAATTGGAAAGTAAATAAACAAAAGATGATAAATAATATAAATATCTAATATCATCATTTTATATCATCTTTCCCAATTAAAAGACATGGAAACCCTAGTTTTTGGGTGTTGAGTTCAAGCAATTTGTTTTGGCTCAATTAGGAATGAATTCTTGTCTCAATTTTAGTAATTTTTATGTTTTCGAGATCGTAAAAGCTTAATTTAGCTATCTCGAGGATTAATTTGTAAAATTATCAAAGTAATAGGGTTTTTCATGGATGAATATACATGAATTATGAAATTTATGGTAGAAAACAAAATGTTGTTGATAGATAAACAACTTTTGTAAAGTGAATTTTTATGAAATTGTGATTTAGGAACTAAATTGTGAAGATGTAAAATTCATGGAAAAATTTTGAATTTTATGAAATACATGGGATGTTAATGTTACATGTAAAAATCGGTTAGGCTTGGAATAAGGATTAAATTACATGAATTTTATTTTCTAAGCCTAGAGACGAAATCGTCATTAATTAAAAGTATAGGGGCAAAATGGTAATTTTTCATAAGATGTGAATTGAATTGGATTGAATATGAATTGTATTAAATTGAGTTAAATTTACTCGTATAGATCCGGATAGACAAAACACGGAATTAGATCGAGGAAAGGAGAAAGTGTCGGATTAATAGACAACAAATCAACGAACACTTTTCAAGGTAAGTTCGTGTAACTAAATTGTGTCTATTTATATGTTTGAATTGGATGTTGTATATGTGAATTGTATAAATGTCATATGTATGAAATTGATCACATATCCGATAATACCTGATGAGTAATAAATCTCGTTTGCATAAATGAGATTCGATGGATACGGGGTTCCTAAATTGGTTGTGGTCCTGCATCTATTGCGGACACACCACAGCTTGAAAGAGCATCCCGTTATTAGCTCTCATGAGCATCTCAATATTTGGCCCTCTCGAGCTTCCTGTTATATGGTTCTTACGAGCTTCTCGTTAATAGCTCTTCAGAGCATCCCGATTTGGTTGTGATTCTGCATGTGTTGTAGACACATCATAGCTCTTATGAGTGTCCTGTTATATGGCTCTTTAGAGCTTCCCGATTAAAGGCTCTTTTTGAGCTTCCTGATTAATGGCTCCCCGAAGCTTCCCGATATGGCTCGCTTAAACTTCCCGATTTATGGCTATCTAGAGCTTCCCGATTAATGGCTCTTCGAAGCTAACTGTTATTGGCTCACATGAGCTTCCCAATTATGGCTCTTATGAGCTTCCCGATATACAACCCGGATAAGCTTCCCGTTAATGGCTCTCTAGAGCTTCCTGTTATATGGCTCGAGAGAGGGCTTCCCGATTATGTGCTCAAATGAGTACCCTCGAATATAATTGCCTAATTTCAGATTTGTACACTTCATGTGTATTACCCTTGTATCCATTGAGATTTTAAATAATTTAACGGGTAAAGTTTCGATTTGAGATGATATGAATTCAAGATGAATTACTATGAGAAATACTTGAAGTACAAAGATATGATATGTAAATGTTCACGGACACTTGAAGTGATAAATACATGTATGTGGAAATTGAATATTGATGAGCTCATTCATGTTTCTTAAAATTTATGTGAATTACATAACTAACATGCTTGATGAGGATATGTGTTAAGTAATTGGCCAAATTGTTTTGAGCATGTTTATTTGCTTACCTTAAATGTGAATTAATTGGTAAGTTAAATTCAATGTTGTACGAACTTACTAAGCTTAAATGCTTACTCTGTTTTATTTCTCCTTTTTATAGTATTAGAAGCTCATAAAGGTTGGAAGTTGGTCGGAGGTACATCACACTATCCATCGGCCTAATTCGGTATAAATAGTAAAATACTTTTGGTTATAATGGCATGTATAGGTTAATTAGCCAATGTTGGCACATACATGGTTGGTTGTAACTAGCCATTTGATATGGCTTGTGATTGACATATTTTGATGTATATATGTGTGTCTTTATCTAGTTAATGTGTATGGTAAAATGATTGAATTTGAAGTGAGAATGGATTATGCATATGACTATTTGATCAAATAGGTAAGTAAGTAAGTTTGTATACTTAGTTATATGAGGTAATATGATATGTTTAAGACATGCATTTGGATTATTTTGGTTGCTTGGTTATGGCTTATATATGTGTTATTTGATGTGTTTAGGTTGAAGCTAAAAAGGGGTGAGAAATATGGCTAGGAAATGGCCTTATTTTGTCCGCACGGGCAGAGACACGGGCATGTGTCTCAGCCATGTATGACATACGGCCTAGCACATGGGTGTGTATCTTGGCTGTGTGTCCCCTACATGTTAAAATTTTCAAAATAGAATGCTCAGAATTGATCACACGGCTTGGCACACGGGCGTGTGGCTTGGCCGTGTGACCTAAGTCAAAATGCTCCCAAATTTGGACACGACCGTGTGCCCTATTTCGAATGCCCACACGGCCTGACCACACGGACATGTGTCCCCTACACCTAGAAAAAATTTTGAAATTTCACGAAAAATTCTCTGAGTACCTGGTTTAGTATCGACTTGTTTCTAATGTATGTTTGGGCCTCGAGGGCCCATATAAGAGACTTTATGAATAATATCTGACATGAATGTTAAATAATATGAAATGTCTATATTTGATCTGTTTATTCCGGTAATGTTCCGTAACTCTGTTCCAACGACGGATACGAGTTAGGGGTGTTACACCAGGGCTACGCCAAGGAAGTGGCGCGCTAGGCTGTTATGCATACAGAGGAAAACAAGTGGCGTGTCAAAGTCTGTGCATAATTCATTTAAGTAGAAATTCAATATGTACATAGTAGATTGAGAGAGAAAGTAGGAAAGTCTAAAATTTAATTGAGTTGTAAATGTAACTATACAATATGCGCCATAAGAGATTCTATTATACTCATAGATAGACGTTTACATCAATGAATGATAAAGAAAAAGTTTTAAGTTACATCTGTAAGAAAGATGTAACAGCTGAGATTTGGATCTGGTAGATCAAGTCGGGTCAAGGGCATTACAGTGTAGAGGTCCGACGATCGGGCCGAGTGATGGGTGTTACATGAACCAAGTCAGTGAGCACCCCAAAATTTCTTCCAAACTTCTACCGATACTTGAGAACCCTTTTACCAATACATGGGAACCCTTTTACTGATACAATTCTAGTTGTATCGATACTTGGTTGAGTTCTACCAGTAGAAGCAAGTCAGAGAGCATCCCAAGGCAAACATTAGACTTCTATAGATACTTAGGGGGTCTTCTATTGATACAAGTAAGTTGGTAAGCAATTTTTTATCTCCCCTGCACCTTCTACTGATACAACTATCGCTACAAGTTTGAACCCTTGAAACCCTTAGGCTTCTAACGATATAAGCGGACTTCTACCAATACTTGTGGCTCCAACGGTCATAATTTTCAAGACTTCTATCGGCACAAGTTCACTTATATCAATACAAGTCCTATGCAGTCTGCAATTAATGCCCAAATTGATTGCAACAACGACTCTAATTCACTCCAAACTCTCCAAACGACTCCAAGGTTGTTAAAAGGTTTAAATATAAGTCAATAGCTCCACATTGAAGATAAGAAATAAGCTTGTAAAGTCAATTGCATAAAATTTCAATCTTTTTATTGGTATTCTCTTTGTTATTCATAAACACACTTTAGTAACCATATTTCTTATTCTTTTCAAGTATTGTATTGTCATTGAGTGAGTTTCATCATGGTAATATCTTCTTTTGAGATGTGTCTTTAATCATTGTTCTTATTTATCATCTTTGTAAGGGATTGCTTAAGGTTTTTGGATAGAAAATCGTAAGGGAAGTGACTCTATCTTACCTAGTGAAAACATTGTCATTGAATAGTTCAAATATAGTGAATTTAGGAAATCCGTACTTAGGGTAACCAAGGTTAGTAGAGGTAGACAATTGAAGCCAAACCATTATAAATTCTTGAGTTCCCTTTAATAGCTATTTTTCTCTAAAGTTTTTAAAAATACCAATTCACCTCCTCTTGGTGATTATCAAGGTTAACACTTTCTCTTTTTCATTTTATTTTTTAAATGTTTATAATTATATTTAAAATTATTATTTAAATCATAATATTTAATTATTCTCATTAAACACAAATTAAAATTTTAGTTTTTTATTTATTATTTTCATTAAATACCCATTAAAATTTTACTTTTTTTATGTAAATTTAAACTTTTAGTGCATTAAAAATTCAATTTTTTATTCAATATTAAACTTTTATTTCTATTGAATTTTCCATTACTTTGTTTTTATTAATTTTTTTATCTAGGTTATATTTCTAACTTTTCTTCTAATTTTGTTAAATGTTAATATTAATTGCATGATGCTTAATGTATTAGTACTTTCATCTAAGTAAAAATAGATAAATTTACAAATATATATATATTTAAATGAAATAACAAAAAAAAAATTAAGTACTTTTCAAAATATAGCCAAACTTCTCTATAACAACATTTAACGAACTAATTTTTTATGTTTTATTTTAACTTCTATATCAACTTTTCACTTATAACAATTATGAAGCACGTTCTTATTAAATTAGTTCTTTCAAACAGTAGGTTGTTGAAAATAAGAAAAAATTTAGCTATTTTATATAGCCAGTCCTATTGATTATAATTTATTAAATAAAAATTATCTTAATTAAAATATTATTTTAGTAAAATGTTTAAATTTCACATGAAAAATTTATTAATAATAATCTTCAATGAGTGAAATTTTTTATATCAATTCAATAAACTATTAAGTTTGCTAATTAAATATTCTACTATAAATTTGGACAACCATAAACTTGTAAATTAATTACTTGAATTTAATAGCTCATGATAAATTAATTAATTTAATTTGACAATTCATATCAATTAAAAAAACCAGTTAGATTTATGAGATTCAGAATTGATAATGTGAAAGACTATAAAATAAAAAAAATGCTTAAATGCAATAATGTATGCACTTGCTATATGTCTTTTAATTTTGTTTATTTGATTCTCACTTTTTTTAACATAATTTTACTTTCTTTATTTGATGAAAATTCGATATATGAATTTAAGGGTGAGCAAAACTCGGTTTGATTCGAAAAACTCGATAAAAATTCAAATTTTGAATTAAATAGTTCGAGTTGATCGAGTTATTCGAATCAACTCGAATAAAAAATCAAAATTTTCGGTTTAACTCGAATGTGAATTACACAATTTGAGTTATCTGAAAATCCAAATAAGAAAAATGTAAAACAATATTGTTTTGATAAATGTTTACCTATCAGCTTTACTTATGTAGTTAAATAATCTTGTACTTCTCCTACTATTTAAATAATCAATCTATATAAATGTAATATTGGGTATAAATAATATGATTCTAAATAATCAGTCTATATCAATCTATATAAATCCAAATAACCCGACTTGAAATTTTTTGAGTTGATTCGAAAAATTTTCAAATTGAGTTTGGTTGTTAAAATAGGATTCATCAATTTGACTAACTCGAAATTTTTTGACTCAATTCGACTCGACTCGATCGAATACTCACTCCTATATGAATTCTATTGTAGGTTTATAACAATTATTTCTCGATAACAATTTATTATTATAGGTATATAACAACTACTTTTTTTATAATAAGTAAAATCACGATTAATTAATTAAAAATAAAATAGTTATATATTTATATATATCAAATTAATAAAAATTAAATCCTGCATTGCGAATTCCTAATTTTAATATAAAACAAAAGAGAATGAATTTGATAAAAAGAAAGGAACGTGATTTTTCTTTCCATAATAACCAATAAGATCGGAGCATTTTGATCATCTCGGCTTCTTCAGTTCTCACTATTGCAGTAGAAGAAAAAGTGGGATTTATTATAATTAAAATTTTAATTCATGAATTTTAACGGCAGCTGAGTTGTAACGTGTGAGTTTATGCTTTGTCTCTTCTGAAAGGCATCCCAATCATACGGAAAATTACAGAAATGGAAGGCCATCCTTTCAACTGTAACACTTTCTTTTTTCAGCTGAATTTGGACATAACCGATAAGAAAAGGTAAAATAGACCGTTAGTCACTAAACTATAGATAAATTTTCATTTTGGTCACTTAACTAAAAAAGTTATAATTTGGTCATTGAACTATTTGAACTATTAAAATTGATGTTATATGGTTTTTTTATTTGCACTATCTGCATCAATCGAAAGCTCTCTCCCCCTTTCTCTTCTACAATTTAGTTTTTTTATGAAACAACTTTAGACATCACGAATCTGCGAACCAAAATTCAAATAATTTTTTCTCTAATCTTCAACATTGATCATCAGATCAACTCAAATAAAATGTATGTTCTTCTACTCGTCGATGGGTATTGATCTATTCTACTGATCATCGAATAGTCACTTGGAGCTCATGGCGGAACTTCAAAAAAAAAAACTTTACAGCCTCATGACTTAAATAAAATTTTTTTGAATAGTTCAATGACTTAAACTAAAATTTTTGAATAGTTAAGTGAACACATTGTTACTTTTTTAGTTAAATGATCAAAATAAAAATTTACCTATAATTTAGTGACTTATGATGCAGTTTACCCATAAGAAAAAAAATTAAAACTAATTGCTTATTATACGTTAAAAAAACCAACGGCCTAGATTTTATTGATGGAGACTTCCACATAAATTAATCAATTAATAAATAAGGGATTGGCGCTACTGCTAATCAATTGTGTTATGCTTTGCCTTCTGTTTAAACCAAACTTTGCCTGAAGGGAAAAATGGAACTGAGCTGAGAGAATTTTGAGGGGCTGAATCTTGCTTGGACTGGCAAAGATGCTGGGTTCGTTGAGTCTTCTCGCAGCAACGCCTTTTGCTTTTCGTTCTTTCTCACCTTCATCTAACAACAATCGCTCTTTGGTAATTTTTATTCGAACTTTTCTTCTTCTTCTTCTTCTTCTTCTTCTTGTTTTTACTCAAATTTCTTAAAACTAGACAATTTGCATGACGTTCTACTCCTTCCTTCCATAGCCGTTAAACTTGCTTGTATTTCCAGAGTTCAGGAACTAATCATCAAATTGCTAAACAACTGGCCACTGAATCCGGACGTGGATCCCAAAAATTGCTTCGGCGACATGTATTTCCAGTTTATCGAAGGGTATGATTTCCGTTTTCAATTTCTTTTATGTGCTTGATTTTATTTTTCATGAATGCTAGTCCTAATTAGCCCTTGTGAAGATATTCCTCGCACATTGATGATGGTATTTTGGTGTTATCAAATATAAGTATTTTGGCGGTTGATTACATCATCTCTGCTCAACTTTCCCCTCCAGGTCAGTTATGGTTCTCCAATATCAGCTGTTATGATTGATGATAGTTCAACAATTACAACCTCCGAGGAAAACACGCAAAACATTGGTATCTTGGATATTGATTCTGCCCTCCGACCGTTTAAAGATCACTTTCAATATAGAATTAAGAAATTTGTGGATCAGAAAAATCTCTTTGAAAATTATGAGGGAGGCTTGGAGGAATTTGCAAAAGGTCATTCCAATGCTATTCGCTTCTTAATTTTCTTTTCTCAAAGGCTACTTCAATGATGAAATTGCTTGCTAGGTAGTAAATTCAATATTTTATATGTGAATGTTCAAACGAAATCTGTCTTCTACCCTCTTCTGTAGGTTATTTGAGATTTGGATTTAACAGAGAAGAGGATGGAATTGTCTACCGTGAGTGGGCTCCTGCTGCTCAGTAAGTTTTTGGTTTCTGAAACACAATTTTACTCAAAGTATTTGATTTCTTAGCTAGAGTCTTTTCCTTCATGAAGGGAAGCTCAAGTTGTTGGAGACTTTAACGGATGGGATGGTTCCAACCACAAGATGGAAAAAAATGAATTTGGCGTTTGGAGTATTAAAATTCCGGATTCTGAGGGAAATCCTGCTATTCCTCATAATTCAAGAGTCAAGTTCCGATTCAAGCATGGTGATGGAGTTTGGGTAGACAGAATTCCTGCTTGGATTAAGTATGCCATTGTAGACCCTACCAGATTTGGAGCACCATATGATGGTGTGCATTGGGATCCTCCACCTTCAGAAAGGTGCAATTTCCGCACATTTTATGTGATATATTTTGATACTGATGATATGATACATTAAAAGTAGAAGAAATATATATAGTCAACAACTGTGTCGTGTTTTGGCCAAAAAAAACTACTGTGTGGTCCAGGGTTTTGGACCTAGTTGTATTTGTGTGTGTGTGTTTTAAATCCAGAATTTAGGAACCTTTTATTAAGATAAGTTTGATATTGCTTGAGATTAAAAACTTGCTGCCATATCCACTGCAGTTCCAACAAAGTTGAATTGATGCTGATTTTCTACTTTTAATTTGTGATTGAGAAAATTGTCCTTCTAATGTATTTTTCATTGTTAATGCAGGTATGAATTTAAGTACCCCCGTCCTCCAAAACCTAAAGCCCCAAGAATATATGAAGCGCATGTTGGAATGAGTAGCTCAGAACCACGTATTAATTCATACAGAGAATTTGCTGATGATGTTTTACCCCGTATTCAGGCAAATAACTATAATACCGTACAATTGATGGCTGTAATGGAGCATTCCTACTATGCGTCATTTGGATACCATGTAACGAACTTTTTTTCTGTAAGCAGTAGATCTGGAACTCCTGAGGACCTCAAATATTTAATTGATAAAGCTCACAGCTTAGGTCTACGGGTCTTAATGGATGTTGTTCACAGTCATGCAAGTAACAATGTGACTGATGGACTTAATGGCTTTGATGTTGGCCAAAGTTCCCAGGAATCGTATTTTCACACTGGAGAAAGAGGTTACCACAAGTTATGGGATAGTCGACTGTTCAATTATGGTAATTGGGAAGTCCTTCGCTTCCTTCTTTCAAACTTGAGGTGGTGGCTTGAGGAGTTCAAATTTGATGGGTTTAGGTTTGATGGAGTGACTTCCATGTTGTATCATCACCATGGTATCAACATGCCATTCACAGGGGATTACAATGAGTATTTCAGTGAGGCAACAGATGTTGATGCTGTTGTTTATTTAATGCTGGCCAATTCTCTGATAAATAACATCTTGCCAGATGCGACTGTAATTGCTGAAGATGTTTCTGGTATGCCTGGACTTGGTAGGCCAGTCTCTGAAGGGGGAATTGGGTTTGACTACCGCCTGGCTATGGCCATCCCTGACAAGTGGATTGATTACTTGAAGAATAAGAATGATGAAGAGTGGTCAATGATGGACTTATCCTGTAGCTTGACAAATAGGAGATACACTGAGAAGTGTATATCCTATGCTGAGAGTCACGATCAGGTATAGAAAGTGAGGAATTACTTTTCTGATCAATTTATTTCTAAATTTAGTTAAATAATTTCTTTAGGGAAACTTCTCCTCCTTTGGAATTTGTTTTTCTCACTTTCGAATGATTACAGAAGAGATGAGACATAAAGAAAGCTTGATTAATAAAATGTTTTCTATCCTCTTCCTTTTCTCCTCTATCCCTAAGCAAAGCCCGAGAGGATTTAAATCTTAAATGGTTAATATCATAGCTGATCTCCTGGCCTGAATCTGATACTGTATTTGCACTTCTTAATGTTCCCTTTTCTTTTAATGTTCGTATATTTTGTCATGTTTTGTGCTTCTTGGATATAACTCTTGTTTGGTGCAGTCTATCGTAGGTGACAAGACAATAGCATTTTTCCTAATGGATAAAGAAATGTACTCTGGCATGTCATGTTTAACAGATGCTTCTCCTACCATTGACCGAGGGATTGCACTTCACAAGGTTGGTGCTAGCTCAAATGTTAGAGGCGTCTCTCCTGTTTCCTTTATGTCTCGCCATGTTGATGGAATTACCGCCACCATGAATCTATGTGTGCATGCCTTGTTCTGAAAACCAGAAAATATGGAACTTCAATTATTTTATTCCGCCTTCATATTTTGCGTCTGCATAGATCATTTTCTTTATTCAGTCATTATTTTCATTGCTTCTCTCTCACTCTTAACTTTTTTTCTTTTATTTAAAATTTCCTTTGCAGATGATACATTTTATTACTATGGCATTAGGAGGAGAGGGCTACCTTAATTTTATGGGAAATGAGGTAAGCATTCTGGCTCAACTGTGCATACTGGAGAGTAATCAAGATTTTATTTAGGTGGATATTAGAGAAAATATCATGTCTAGGAAAAGGAGATTTTTCAGTGCTATGATTTTATCAGTATGAACCAATGAATATCTGTGAAGGCCCTTTAAGTCAAAAGGACATGAAAATAATAAAGGGGTGATAGGCTATATCTGCCTAGGGGGCAATTTTCTGATGTAAGGGTTTGTTTTCTCTTTTAACAAATAAGGTTACTAGATATATCTTCTGCTTGTTTGTACAGTTTGGACATCCTGAATGGATTGACTTTCCAAGAGAAGGCAATGGGTGGAGTTATGAAAAGTGCAGAAGGCAGTGGACCCTGGTGGATACCGATCACTTAAGATACAAGGTCAATGGTCATTTTATTAAGAATTTGTTAAAATTTCTATTCTGTATTCCATCCTTGACCCATCCTTGACCCATCTCCTTATCCTTTTCCAGCTAAGATTTGAACATTTTAGCATTAGGGCATAAGCTAGTAAATATGTGCCAACAGACCGATTCAATTTCTTTCTACCTTTTCATTTCAATAACATAATGCTAAGATCCGCATCAAAATCCAAGTTGAAAGGTCAAGAATTTAGTTGAACATGGACCATTGTTTGCAATTTGGTGATCATTTTGGAAATGCTCACCTGCTTTTTTAACTTTGAAGGCATCTGTATAATCTATTTACAGACTGAAATTTCTTTTGTATTAATCATTATTGTATCTTTTTTATGTCTCTCCATTCAGGAGCTATGCAATATTTACATAAAATTTTCCCTTTGCATTTGGTTTTGCAGTTCATGAATGCATTTGATAGAGCTATGAATGCACTTGATGATAAATTTTCATTCCTCTCATCGACAAAACAGATAGTGAGCTGCACTGATGAAGAAAACAAGGTAAATCTACAATGGTAGTTGAGTGGTTAGTGTAAGACCATTGCAGCTGTCGATCTAATTCAGGATGCAAAATACATGCACATATGACAGTCAAAAGTTGTTAACCGTTTTAGGATTGAATTTTTATTTTTAGAATTAATAAATTGTTTATTTATCAATCTTTTATGGCTATCCAAAAACTAAAAGATTGCAATAGCAAGTAAACAAGATTATTGTTTCCTTTTGAGTTTCAAGTACGTATGGTAATAAAATGGAAGGTTTCTTGCTATGTCATCATGCTAGTCTAATTTTTCTTTCTTCATTTTACCTCCAATGGGATAGAGATAATGGCACCATACCCTTGTTTAGTTCTCTGCCGTATAACATTCCATTGCCATGTTTTAACCCCTTCAGTTTTGGCGGATGCATTAATGGTTTCTTGATTTAGGTTATCGTCTTTGAGAGGGGAGATCTCGTTTTCGTGTTCAACTTTCATCCAGAAAATACGTATGATGGGTATGTATGCTTCAAGTTATGAAAATTTGTATTTATTTGTGTTTGTACAAGGAGCCATTTACGGCTAGAAACTGATCTACTTATCTATATATGCTAGAAATAAATTACTTGTACCCTAAAACTCTTCAACTAACTATTGTGTGAAACATGCAGGTACAAAGTGGGGTGTGACTTGCCAGGGAAGTATAGAGTTGCCCTGGATAGTGATGCTTGGGAATTTGGTGGGCATGGAAGAGTAAGGAACTCCTGCTATTGTTGTTATTCTTTCCTTTTGCTATTGCTGAAAGAGTTGTGTTTTTATCTTGGCTTGATTTCTGGCAATTGGGAATTCACAGTACTAATTTCATGAATTTTCGTGGGACTTTAAAACAAAATGTTGATTATTGCCTTGGGTCTGGGACTGGCCTGTCTACCTGGCAACTAATGAAGCAATAGCATCTAAAGCCTCTCTTTGTTAGTCATCTATGAATTGTTTTCTCTCCTGGTAATGCTAAAATTAATCAATCTTGTAGGTGGGTCATGATGTGGACCATTTTACATCCCCAGAAGGGATTCCAGGTGTACCTGAAACTAATTTCAACAACCGCCCTAATTCTTTCAAAGTACTCTCACCAGCTCGCACATGTGTGGTATGATTATCACTTCCTGGGCTTCCTGATTATATTATATCATATCATCCATCACAGACCATGCTTAGCATTGATAGTTGTGTATATTTATTGTTGTGCACTTAGGCTTATTATAGATTTCCAACCTTATATGGTATCATGGACATCGAATCTCCGCCTGTATCTACGGTCAACATGGACTGACAGATTTCTTACAAATTTTCCACAGGTTTATTATAAAGTGGATGAAAGTGTAGAAGAAACTAATGGTATCAATGTAATTAGTGTCAGTGAGACATTAGAAATGGATGCATCAAAGCAGAAGAATGCTGAGGAATCGGCTATCTTGGTAGGTGATATAATCTGTGGCTGTTTATATGGGCCCTGAGCCTAGGAATGAAAACTTGAACTGACAGATTGTTTAAGATTCTCCCCAGGTTGATCATGGAGATAAAGAAAATCCACAAGAAACTAATGACCGTGACACCGCCAGTTTCGATGAGGAATTGCAAAAAGATGGAGCAAAGCAGGAAAGTATTGAAGAACCAGCAGCTTCTGTGCTAGACAAAAAGATTGTGGGAAGTAAGTTAGATGAGCCGGAAGTGGAAGAGATGGAGGACAGAACCCCGGACGACTAAGCTTTTCGGCTCCTGCGCCAACCCTATGCGTAATAAGTGCTGGTTTTTGTTTTGTGAATAATAATAATAATAATAATAATAATAATAATAATAATGTGAGGAATGAGTAAGCAGGGGATTTAGTTTTGTTTGCAGTTTGTAAATTGTATGTAGACAACAACAGTATAGTCTGCTTAATTACTAGTTATTGCATCGAAATTCCCATGTCTGATCATGAGATTTCAACTTCAACGCTATGAGCTGAAATACTTCAATAAAACAAAGGTTAAAATATTAAATAAAATAAATAAATAAAACCCTGCACTTTACTAGTTTATTTATATAAATATGTATACTTTGTATACACTTAACTAAATCCTTAACCAACTTGTAAGTGGCAGACGTATTATAAGTTTAAGGAATTCATTTGTCTTTTTTTCCTCTACTTAAAAAATAGGTAAATTAATTTTTGTATATTAAATTAAAGAATAAATTAATTTTTTTATTAAAATTTTTGTACATTTATAACGCTAACAATTGGTGTAGTGATGGAATAATCAAAAGATCCGGTTTATTTTTTGATTTAATGTACAGAATCAATTTGTCCATATTTTAAGTGAAAGAATAAATGTAATCAGACTTTTAATATAAAAAATTCCCTAATACTTTTAGCCTTGTAAATCTTTTTCACTTTTTAGTTATATCTAAAATAAATCCTTAATCTTTAATTCATACCTACATAAACTTTCATTTGAAATAAAAAGTTGCCGTTATTTGGACCAGATAGGATTCTGCAAACTTTGAGTAAAATTCGAGGGATTTTTAGTATTTTAACCAATAAAAAATTCTCATTTAGCATTTTATTCTTTTGCAGCATTGTAGCTCAATTATGGGAGTCCGGCTATGAGATTAACCGAGTTGGTACCTTCTCGGTTGAAGCGGCCTGCTTTGTTCCTAGGCCTTAGCCCAATTTCAAGGTAGTCTAGCAAGCAAAAGTCAGCATCCCGATTCATCGTTGAAAAATTCAAATGAGAAATGAGTCAGCGAAACAAAAGAACACAGAAAATAAAGATTTAGGCCAAGGTATTTACACAGAAGAAGAAAAAATGGAGCAGAAGAACAAGTACAGCATAATAGTACCTACTTACAACGAGCGCCTCAACATTGCTCTCATCGTCTATCTCATCTTCAAACATCTCCGGTATTTCTCCCAACTTCAATTCTCTCTCCTTTAAAATTTTTTTTTTCTTTGATCGCTGAACTCTTAATTTTAGTATTTTTAACGTGCTCTATCGAGATCTGATTACATATCTCAAATTCGTGCTCTTTCTTCTGCCCCTCTTGTATTCATCGAGTTTATAAGTGGCGTCCCGTTCAGTATTTTCATTTTATGCAAATGATTTGAATTGGATAATGAGTATACATAAATATGACAATACTGTCATATTTAGTTTCTGTTTTCTGGAATAAATAAATTATCCGGCAATATATTGAAGCGCCTGTTGTTTTTATATAACTCTACACTTTCCCCCCGGATTTGGTGCCTATACATATGAATTAATTATACACTTAAACAGCCTTGTGAAATTAAACCGTAGGAGTTTAATCAATGATCCTATTTTTTGTCCTTTTAGTAGTATTCTTCTAGTCTTTGTAAATTCAAGTGGCTATATGTTAAAACTTCTCAAATTTTGATGTTCTTGGGGCCAAAGTTTTCACTACAAATCAGTACATTATTTGAATTAGTTTCCACCTTTCCCACTATGCCATTGCTTTGTGTCTGTCATGGGGCATAAAGGATTTATTTTCATATAAAATTAATGACAATGTAACTGGCCTAACACTCGCGAGATAAGTGTACCTACCTTAAAAACCTTTCCTCTTATACTGTGGTAGTTTGCAATATCTGTCATATTTATGTAACTACTTGTGATATTGCCTGGAGTAGGGATGTAGATTTTGAAATAATTGTTGTGGATGATGGGAGCCCTGATGGTACTCAGGAAGTTGTGAAACAACTGCAGAAACTTTATGGTGAAGATCGTATTGTAAGTTCCATTCTCATCTACCTTCAAAATTGGATCTATATGTAATCCGTCTTGCTGATCAATTCCTGTGCACCTCTGCTTCTGTTTCCTTACTGTTACAGCTATTGAGACCTAGACCTAAGAAGCTTGGATTGGGTAAGTAAGACCTATTCCCTTTCAGGAGTAATAGGTGGAGCTAACCTTTGGGTTGTTATCGGTTTCAACTTTCAGGAACAGCTTACATTCACGGTTTGAAGCATGCTTCTGGAAATTTTGTTGTAATCATGGATGCTGATCTGTCACATCATGTAAGTATGATTGTGTTTCTTTATACCTCTTCTACCGGTTAAATCCATTCACTTGTTTTCTATAATGTAAGATATCTTCAATCTTGTTTTGCAGCCAAAATATTTGCCATGCTTCATCAAGTGAGAAATCTTTTGGTTAACAACCCTTTTAAGGTTCATAATTGCGTCTAGTTTACTCAAACCTTTGTACTATTTTGGCCCGTGACATCTTATAGGAAGCAGTCTGAAACTGGTGCCAGCATAGTTACCGGAACACGATATGTCAAAGGTGGTGGCGTGCATGGATGGAATCTGATGCGCAAGCTAACAAGTAGGGGAGCCAATGTTCTTGCACAAACTCTTTTGTGGCCTGGTGTATCAGACTTAACTGGCTCTTTCAGGTATGTAAGAACTGATTTCAAGAAGTGACCATTTCAGACTGTCATAGGCTCGTAGCTTTATTGCTGACAATTCTTTTTCCTTCTATTGAAGGCTTTATAAGAAATCAGTGCTTGAAGATGTCATTAGCTCCTGTGTTAGCAAGGGATATGTATTTCAAATGGAGATGATTGTTAGGGCTTCAAGAAAAGGTTATCACATTGAAGAGGTATAACTAATTTCTTAGTTGTATTCTTATGAAGACAGATAGTCCAACTTCAAATGAACTGTTTTTATCATTGACTAGTTCACTTGGTTGTCAGCTTCGACAACTAACTTGGATGCTGATCACTTGTAGTCAGATTATTCTTTCAACTATATCTCTGCAAAGACGACTTTCATATTTTTCTTTGTCAATTGGATTTCATTATAGGGAGCATCATAAATTCTTCCACTTGCCAGTTGTGTGTGGGTTTCAAGTTGATTGGGAAAAGGTCTAGGATTCAATCCCTGTGTCTAAAACCCCTTCCCCATGATCCCATTGTAATGTAATGTAATTGCTTACTTGTATATATAAACTCTTCCACTTAGTTATGTTATGTCTTGTGTTGAACCAGATTGTACAGATATTTTCTACATTGGAGTTTGCTCGTATGGTTTTGGTTTTCTTCCTGTCCCTTCTTTAAGTCTTATAAGATTTGCAGTTCGTACATCAATAAGCCGTGCAGCTAAATAACTTATTTAATCCTTTGCATTTTCATTGATTTTGACTTTCTACCATTTACAGGTTCCAATAACTTTTGTTGATAGAGTGTTCGGAAGTTCAAAGCTTGGTGGATCAGAAATTATAGAGTATCTTAAAGGCCTTTCATATCTTTTGGTCACAACATGAGCCCTGAGATTGGCCGCGTAAGCTTTGCAGCGAACAATTTTTATGGCTTAGCTCTTACAAGTTCCTTTGTAACCTGACTTTTTGATGGCTAATGTAGTTGGTATTTTGCTACTGGATTGAAGATGTTATTCAATGGAATTGAAGATGCAAAACCTAGGGGATTGCATTTTACAGGCTTAACAACAAACTTTCTTCAGCTGTGTTTAGTAGTGTTTTGTAGAAGTATTTTTGACATGAAAACCACTTTTGAAGCAAAAAAGAATGCTAAACAAGCAATTTTGAAGAAAAAAATTGATTTTTTTCAAAAGCACTATTCTCGTAAAAGTTAAAATTTTTAGTTTTTTTCTTTCAAAAGTATTTTTGACAGTTTAATTATGTTTTTACCCCTCCAACACATAATACTTTCCCTCTTTGATTAATTGTTTAAAAAATATTTAAATTTTATTTTTCATATATTAAAATATTAACAGTAAATTATTTTTTATATTATTATTAAAATATCATAATATTAACTAATTTGAATATTATTTAAATGTTTATTTATTACATTATAACACTATGCTTAACATAGATATTTTTTTATTAAAAGCACTTTTTAACAACAATATTTAACACTTAAATCTTAACCTCAAAACCACTTTTTCGAAGGACTTTTTAAGAGCACTTAAAAAACAACGCCAAACTAGTCCTTGTTATATTTGCCGGTTATTGTTATTTCTGGTTAGTTTTTGGGTTATTGAAGAATGAGATGCAAATCCCCTAAGCTATTATTATTGCTCAGTCGTCAAGGATCAGCTGAAAGAAATTAGTGAATGAATAGAGGATAACATTTGAGCATCTGTTCATATTCAAATATTGAGAAACAAACATCTGGTAGAGCAACCAGAAGGAAACATAGTTTGGAGATGAAAAAAAATCTATGGTTGATATTCAAATACTTGAATAGAATCCCAAATTTCAGAGCTTACCAGCTCTTGTTTTCTTTTGAGTGGCAGTGACAGAGACAGGGAGAGGAGGCTTCTTATTCACTTTGTTCATGCTTCGGAGCAGGTACCTTGGTGTCTGAATCTCCACCGACTTCCTCAAGCTCTCCAGCTTCTTAGACGACCCTCTTCTTTTTGATGATTCAACCGTTACTCCAAGATGGTGCCCAGTCTTTGATTCATTCTGGGTTTCGCCTTTCTTCGTCTTAAGCCTCTCGTTTCTTCTCGCCGAGTATTCCTCGTAAAACCGACCTCTCTCGAACACTGGACAAGAATTGGTGACGCTGAGCACAGTCTTCTTGCCTAAACCAGCGGCTTCCGTTTCCCCATTTCCAAGTTCATCTCTAACCGTCCGAGCCAAAACTCGTAACTCACAAGAAATAGAGCGGTACTCGGGTCGAATCTCGGATTCTTCAATGCCCCAAGTAAGAATCGGCTTCTGGGATCTCGTTAAAGAACCTTTAACAAAAAAGAAACAAATAAGATGAAATGAAATGAAAACTATTAATGGTTTATAATAAAAGAAAAGAAAAAAGAACCTGGAGGGGTTTGCAGGGAGGCAGAGTTTGATGGAAGGGAGCGACGGGGTCGTAGGCGGATAGGCGATTTAGCAGCAAGTGGAGGTTTACTATCATATTTCATCTTCGACATGATTCAAAGATATCTTTTCTTTTTTCCCTTGCAGAAAAGAAAATGCACAGATTCAGAGAGAAACAGGGTATTGACCAAAACTTTATAACTTGTTTAAAATTTAAATTTTCGGTGGGGACTGGAGCGTTTCAAACGGTCATATTCTATTTTCTCATCTGACGGTCAACAATTAATTTGGATTCTTTCTCAGTTACCATTTTGATTACAATTACAATTTACGTTTAATATATATTTGCATTGGTTTAGCATTTCATATAAAAACGGTGGAATTTTTTAATTCCACTTTAAAAGTTGTCCTGTGTCATATTTTTATATTTATATTTTAATTATTTTATTATATTTTATAAGATATTTGTCATCATTTTAATTTTATTTATGAAATCTAAAAAATCCACCAATAATATATCATATATTTTTCTATTAATATTTAATACAAGAACTCAAAACACTTTTTCTTGATTTTTTTTTCAATTCAGCACATAAATTTAACAATTTTTATTTACATATAACTTAATAAAATTTATTTATTTATATATATAATAACTCAACAAAAGTTAGACAAATTGCTCTCAATATTATTGAACATATACGGTTAATTTAATTACTAGGTAGCAAAATCCTAATGCATAAAAATAAAGAATTTAAAATTTTTTAAATGCTAATTAGTTTAAATAAATTAAATTCATATAATTTATTTTCTTTTGTCGTTTTTTTTTCTCACTCCTCACTTCTTCCCTTCCTTCTCTTTTCTCACTCTTCCAAAGATTAATAGTTTTTGTTTTGATTTTCAATGTTAAATTTTGTTTGAACATTTCAAAGTGAATGAATTTGACCATTTGGTCACTAAGTCTCTGTCTTGAGATCGCTAGAACAAAATTCATTTAAAATTTGAATTTAAGAGTATGAGGTCTTGAGACATATTTGTATAGTTTCAAGACAATTGGTCTTTGTCATTTGTCTCAAGACAAAAGAACATCGAAGTTAGATAGTTTCAAGACAGTAACCCCTTGTCTTAAGACATTAAAACGTCGAAGCAAAATTAGGAAAATGGAGGGGGGGAAGGATTGGCCTCCAGACCTAGTCTTGATACATAAAAAATCTTGCCTCTTTACACAAAATGCAGTGTCCTGAAACATGCTAACTTCAAAGCTAAAAATTTCAAAATAATTTATGACTTATCTCGAGACACGGAAACCCCTATCTCGAGACATAAGTTTGAATTTTGACATTTGAGTTTGGATTTGAGTCCTAATAACATATCATAACCTTATAATTAGATGAAATAGAGTATTATATACTACGAATGCATGTAAATGATTTTATTAAAGGATTTATTGGTTATGCTATTGAAATTATGTCGAATTAGTTTGAGTTGCTTCAACAACGTAATGTGATGTCACATACTCGAATTCGATAATCGGGTCGAGTATGAGGTCTCACAGAACTTGTAAGCTTATCGAAAGGGATAAAACTCATATGGTTTAAGTGGATCTACAAGAAGAAAAGAAATACATATGGAAAAGTGGAAAGTTATAAAGCTAAACTTATAGCAAAATGGTATACTTAGAAAGAAGGTATCGATTATGAAAAAACATTCTCTCCAGTTGTCATGCTCAAGTCAATCTGTATATTGTTATCCATTGTGACGACTCTTAATTACGATATCTGACAAATGGATGTCAAGATAGCATTCTTGAACGAATATCTTGAAGAAAGCATCTATATATGATGCAACCCACCAAATATATAACTAAAGGAAATGTATATAAAGTTTGCAATCTACTTAGATCCATATATAGACTTAAGCAAGCATCCCGCTTATGGAATCAAAGTTTTGATCAAGTGATCAAAACTTTTGGATTTAAGCAAAATGTAGACGAACCTTGTGTTTATAAATGTATTAGGGATGAAAAGGTGATATTTCTCATTTTATATGCCGATGACATTCTACTAAATGGAAACGGTGTAGTGACATTATCATCGGTTAAATTGTGGTTAACTCAACAATTTATCATGAATGACTTGGGAGAAGCTAACTTCGTTCTAGGAATTCGAATCCTAAATGATCGAAAAAAAACAAAGTGATGCCATAATCACAAGCTTTATTCATAGACAAGATATTGGAATGTTATGCATAAGAAAGGTCCTAAGACAATGAAAGAAAAAGTACACATAAGAAAGGTTCTTTATGCTTCGACAATAAGAAGTCTCATGTATGCTATGTTATGCACACGTCCAAATATATGTTTCGTAATAAGGTTGGGGAGTCGATATCAAAAAAATCTCGATCTAAGAAACTAAGAAGTATTTAAGCATATACTCAAGTATTTACGGAGAACAATGGATTATATGCTTGTGTTTTTCGAAGGAGATCTTGCTCATATCAGTTATACTGATTTTGACTTCCAAATGTGTCGAGTTGTGTCTTTCTCCTAGGTGGCAGGTCCATAGTATGGAGCAGTGTCAAGTAAAATTGTACTACTTACTCTATTATGGAAGCCGAATATGTGGCTACTTTTGAGCCAAAAAAAGAAGCAATATGGCTTTGAAAGTTCCTTCCAGATCTTGAAGTAGTTCCTAGTATGAAAAAAACTATCACACAGTATTATGATAACAGTGCAACAATAGCAAACACCAAGGAAACCAAAAACTGTAAGAGGACAAGGCATATTGATAAAAAGTATCACATCATAAGGGAAGTAAAAGCAAATAGAGCAATGGATGTAGTCAAAGTCGCATCTGAAGACAACCTTCCGGACCTATTTACCAAGACTCCATTAGTTAAGAGTTTTGAGAAACATGTAGAAGGCAAGGGAATGCGAAATATAACTCATCTACTTCACTAGGGCAAATGAGAGACTATTGGATCTAGTGACCTAAGTGTAGTATATTCGTTTTGTATACTTATATTTTTCAAACAAATTGGTTTAATAAAAATATCCGTTAAATAGATTAATATCCTTTGTACATTGTCCTAAATATTTTTGCACGCAAAGAAAAATGGAAGAAAATACTTACACACTTATGACATGGTCATTGGACGAACACTGATTATGGAGCTTTCATAATGCTATGTAACTAGGGAGAGCTTAGTCTCAATACTATAGAGGAATGACTTCGTGATTGAATAAATTTATAATTAATATGAAAAAAGCTGGAACTTAATTATAAATTATTTTATCCCTTATTATATATGTCCAATTGGTCGTTGAAACCATAAATGAATTGCATGTAGAACCAAATGAACATAAATGTTTGCAAATGATGAAGTTAGAGAAATGGGTTGCAATTACATATGAATGTATTTTCTCACTAAGTATAGAAATGACTTGAGAATTAATTTAAGATTTCGAATTATTATTTAATTAATTATAATTAAATAATTAAATTTCAAAATTGAAATTAAATTAATTAGTCATTATGAATTCATTGAATATGGAAATTAAATATATTTCCTCATAGATTCTTTTACAGTAAAGTTGTCAAGACTCTAACAGAATTAGAATTGGGTTGAGAAAATTATTTAATTGAGAAATTAGTTTAGTTAATTTAATTAATCAAATAAATAATATTTAATTCTGGGAAATAGAAAACAAATATTCAGTTGGATTAAATTATAAAGTGTTGGGTCAAAGTTTAGGAAACATATATAATTGGATTCAATACATGAAAGGCCCAATTTCCCTCTTATGACATGTGAGGGACAACAACCCTAAGGGGATTTAAGAGCATGTGTCGCCCCCCTCTCTCCTAGTTGGAGTAAGGGAGTTTTTTTTTATTTAATAAATAGTATTTGTGTAAGTCTTGGTAAACTAGGATTCTCACATATCTCGCTATAAATAGATGACACTAGTAGAGCTACTAACACAAGTTTTCATCTATCACTATTTTGTGAGAAAGTAATGTGAATTTATTTTTTTAGAATAAATTCTACTTTCTAGGATTTACGATTTTTACCAATTTCTAGTGAGAAAATTACTTTCCCATTGAAAGTTGTAAAATTGTTTCTTGTTTTGTGTTTGGTTTGTGTTGTTCGAGCTTACACTTGTTGAAATTTGGGGTACGAGTATAGTGGAGAAGACCATTTGGTTGAAAGCCAGGAACAATTCAAACCCATCTCGCACAACGCACGTGTACTTTTCAATAAAATTTTATTACTATAAATATAAAAAACTGATTCGATTTAGAAATTTTTTAAACTTCCACTGTTACAATAAACCATTTCTTAACTTGAATTTTCCAACACATTTTGATTCTTGTTGTCCTGAGACATGCTCTAGATATCTTGAGAGTCTAATGTAAAATTGGCCTAAAATCAACATTTTAAAGCTATGAATGGTGATCATTCCCTACCTAACTAAGGCTAACATTCACCTATTACATAAACATCAATTTAACATTTAAGGTCATGATCAAAACATTCTAAAATCATAATAATTAATACATTACAACTAAACATAGTTGTATAATTAACTTAATACTTATAAACATGCATACTAATCCAATAATCTATTATCATTGAAATTCAATAAGTAAAACTTCATAGGTTCAAAACTAACCAAAATGTACCACTTAGACAAAATAACGTATTTGACTCATAAGTCAACCTATTAACCTAGAACATGTCATTTATAAACTAAGTTCAAAATGAAAATAACAAACATTTGCTAAGTTGAGGATTGAATCTTTGGATGCTTTTGAACTTATGATTGGATCAACACCTTATATAGGGGAGACATCTTATACAGGAGAGAGGGTTCAAACCCTCCATGGTCCATTGCAAAGAAATTTGGACTTTAGTTCGGTACCATCATTGGGAGCAATTTTGTGTTACTCTTAAAGAGAACATGGCAGTCCCCATAGTCTATGAATTTTATGCTTCGCTTAAACATTAGATAATTAGATATGGAACCAAGATTTATGTAACTATTGTTTTGGTTCAATGGGTGGAAGTCCCCTTAACTCCTAACGCAATATGTGAATTTTATGACACTCCATATTATGAAAGCGATTTTCTCACTAGTACTGATTTGGATAAATTTGAAAACATAGATATGGATAGTGTCATAAAATATTTGACTCGGGATAGGGGTAGTTGGAACTATAGGCCAAATACTAGGCTACCAACAAATTTCAATTAGGTGATTATGTTTCCTATCGCCAAAATATGGATACAATTCATTAGCACCAAAATTTCACTTGTATTAAATGTTTCTAACGTTAATGTCTTTTGAGTTGTTTTGCTATATGGTATTTTGTAGCGTAAACAGATCTGTTTAGGGCGTTGGATCTTCTGAGTAATGAAACAATGCATACAGAGCCAGAAAACTAAACTTTTTTTCCTCATCTTGTGATGGCACTATGCCAAAAGGCAAAAGTGCCAATGAGCAAAAATGAGCAGTTCATGAAGCCAACGAGGAACATAATTGGATATTCATTATGCACACAGCACATTGAGCTTCAATGAAAGAAAATTATTGAATGGAACCAAAGGAAGAAGGAGAAGATGGATGTTCTAGCATCACTCAAATGAAAAAAATCATTTAAGGGCTAGAAGAGGAGTCAGTGGAAGCATAGAAGCAAAGCTCGATGAAATGATTAGATGGATGCAGAGGACGAGACTTGTGGTCTAAGAATTTGCAAGAATGAATGGTTATGAGCTCTGAATTACCCTTTGGATATGTTCAGCTCGGCACCGATTCATGAGGTAGATGATGAGGGGGCCAATACTGAAGAGGAATGTGTTGCCCAAGAATACCCCGGGGTGGAGGACGAGTATGAGGTAACATTCCAACCATAATACTCCACGCAAAAAAGGGCCAGTTATCATAAACTTAGCAAGACAAACACATTTGAGAGGTGGGAGCTCCCACCAACAATACGTCTCGGGCAAGGGCAAGGTACCAATAGAGCAAAGGCGTGCTTCTCCTCTCGATGATTCGGAGGAGGATTAAATTTTAATTTTTTCTACTTTAGAGAGGATTGTATTAATTGGATGATTTTAAATTTTTTTTCGAGTAGTTAGGAATAGTAGTAATAATGGACAATTAGTTTTGTATTTTGTTTATGATTTCTATGTAGGAACCCAACATGAAGGAGGCACAAACAATTCAAGCTTTACACGATCAAAGGAGGAAGCACCCTCCATTGGTTGTTAGAACAAACACAATCAATCGGGTAACTTCTTGCCTTATCTTTTTATGGGATATTGGAAACAAGAAAATATATAGACTTTTTCAGCACCTTTTGAGCTCTAATTCATGCAGTTTCGTAGTAAATTTTGTCAAAATTCACACTTTAATTATAAAATAATCAATTTGTACTTAAATTATTAACATATTAAATTTTAATTATTGTTATAATAATTTTTCACAAATTTGGTTTATTTTCGACACTTTTGCACAAAAGGTGAAAATTGGCTTGATAGATACCTTGGAAGGCTTAAACCGTTGAGGAATTTTTGCATCAAGTGAACCAAGGGCAATATTAAATATTTTTCCAGCCAAGGTCGCTCCAAATGATGATAATTTTATATACTTTATATTTCATTTTTATCCAAATTAAATTGGGTTAAAAATTAATATAAAGCCTAAAGGAGAAAGTGGCCTAGTGTGCTAAGTATTGAAATTGATCCAATAACAAAATTTGCAGCCCAAAACTGACCCAATAAGCTGACCATATCAGCTTATTTATCTGATTAAATTAATTTCAAAATATCTCTCAAGTTTCCTTAAAATCCTATTCAAACCCCTCCACTTTTTGTGCCTTTGAAGATTTGCCCCAAGCTAAATTTAGCAAAGTTTGAAACATTCAAACTTTGCTCCATGTATGGCCAGCCAAGGGTAGTGTGTGGATGCTAATTATTTGTTATTTTTAGTAGCCACTCCCACATATAAATACACCTTTCACCTATAACTCAACACACCTTTATTCGCACACACATCTCTCTCTCTTTCACTCACTTTCTTTCCTTTGTTTTTACCTATTTCTTGTCCATTTCCCTTGTCGATTTCCCTCTTGAAAAAAAATTCGTGTTCCACCTTGGAATAGCATCATTCAATTGTTCGTGCAGGTCTCAGTTTAATAGAACGAGTAGAGAAGAAGAGGAGCGCACTAGTCTGGCTTTAGAGAAATACTGGATTTGCTTCCTAGATCCCTTCTCTTTAATTTTCTTGTTTATGTTGTAATCATGAATATGAATAATTGTTTTGTTCTTGTTCTTGATCTAATTAAAATGGATTAAATTAATTCATGTTAGATTGATCGCATTCTGTCCACTTGAATATTTAAAATCATGTTTGTGTTGTTATATGTCTTGGTAAGTTGTTCAATTAAAAAAACTACGCTTATGTTATACTTGCATTATAAAATGTAAGGTAATGAATGAATTAATTATTAAACATAATGAAATTAAAATTAATTGACATAGTATTTAATTGTTGCATGTTTAATCTTCTAAGATGGTTGAAGGTTAAATTAGCATTTGTATTAAATGATACATTAGCCTTCCATAACTTGCAAGATTATTATGATTAAATTGTTTCAATATAGAAATATATTTTTGCCTCACTTAATCTTATATGTTCTTATGAAGATTGATTAACTGTTTAAATTTACATTGAAAAATGTTCAAGAGACTGGTTAATTTAGTAAGTATGTATTTGCAGTAGTTAACAAATTACCACGTTGCCGTGAAAATATTCATAACAACATGAAAATGGGTTTAGTAATTATAAGTTAAGGAATGTAATTGATCTAGCACAATTATGTCATATTGATTAAAACTCATCTTTTGGAAATCGTGCATTGAATACTTTTTTTATTACTTAGTTAATTTTTAGTTTTTACAGCACTTCTTCAAAACAAAATATTTTTCCCATCACCAAAGTGTTTGATTTACATTTCATAAATATTTTTCTTTCACAATCCCCACGGGTACGATAACTTGACATTTACTTGTCACTTTATTACTTGTTGTGATAGTGTACACTTGCACATTTCTATTGTTCCAAGTTTTTGGCGCCGTTGCTGAGGACTGTTTTAAAAGACATTATTTGTGAAATTGTTAATTTTGCATTTTGGTCTATTTTTTTCTGTTAAATTTTAATTCTATTTTTTTGTGTTTGTTTCAGGTGTTTATGGGTATTGATCAAATTATTGACTTACTCCTTGTAGGCTTTGAAATTGAAAGAAATTTCAAACAAAGGAGAAGACAAGCGAACCAAAGAAGGACTGAAGAGATGAATTTCAAAAATCAAAACTAAAATCCATGAGGAACATTCGCTTACAATACTCACAATTCAATTATTGTTGTCGATGACAGAAACTGTGCCATTCGATAATATGTCATTCATCTATTTAACGAGCTCAATTCGAGTATTAGGAGACTCAAAATTGAGGCACAACAATTCAAGTTGAAGCCGGTCATGTTCCAAATGTTGCAAAATATGAGTCAATTTAGTAGGGTTCCTACTGGATCCACATCTTCATCTTTGGCTACTCATGTAAGTGAGAGACTCATTTAAACTAGTCAGGGTGGCCGAGGACGCGTTGAGACTGATATTATTTCCATACTCCTTAAGAGATAGAGCACAAGCATGGTTGAACTCCCTACCGTTCGGTTTCATAACTACATGGCAAGAGTTGGTTGAATGTTTCTTAATGAAATATTTTCCTCTATCTTTGACTACCAAGACCCGAAATGAAATCACTTCATTTCAACAACTTGATGAAAAATCTTTATATGAGGCATGGGAGCGATTCAAGAAGTTATTACAAAAGTGCCCTCATCATAGCATTCCTTACTATGTTCAAATGAAGACTTTCTGTATTGGTCTCAATATTCATACTAGAATGATGATGGATGATTCGACAAATGGAGCCATTCTGTCTAAGTCTTATAACATTGCTTATGAGATTATTGAAGGAACTACCAGCAATAACTATCAGTGGCCAACCGACCGAGTAGCCTCAAAAAGACGAGTAGCAGTAGTACATAAAGTGAACACAGTTGCTTCTTTGGCGGCCCAGGTATCCTCTATTTCTTCTATGCTTAAGAACATAACTATTGATGGTTTCAACGGTAATCTGACAGGTCAGCAGCCGAACCAGTTCAAGAATATTTCTTGTGAATATTATGGAGATGGCCATTTCTTTTAAAATTGCCCATCGAATCAAGAGTCAAAATATTACATGGGAAATCAGAATTGGAATGGTTTACAATCAAATTCTTACAACTCTTCATGGAAAAATCATCCAATTTCTCCATGGAGTAATCAATGGGCGGACCATAACGACTCTTCTATGCCATTTGGACCAAATTATACACTAAGATATTCTCAACAAGTGCAACAACCCCCACCAACTGAATCTTCAAGTGATCTTGAGAATCTGTTGAAGGCATACATAGCGAATAATGATGCCACTTTAAGAAATCTAGAGAATCAAATGGGTCAGGTAACCAATGAACTTCAAAATAAACCATAAAGAGCTTTTCCCAACGATTCTGAAAATCCAAGAATTTCAGGGAAAGAACATTGCAAAGCAATCACTTTGCCAAGTGGAAAGACATTGGAGCCCAAAGTGGATGAAGTTCAAAATGAGCCTGTTATAGCTCAAGAAAAAGAGGAAGTTTAACTGAGTGTTGAAAGTCTTGTATCACAGAAGTCAGATTCAGTGATGCTTAATAGGGTAAACTCTAAACTAGTTAGGTCTGATTACCTAACACCCTTGTCAGAGGTAGAAAAATTTCCATAGAAGAGTTGTCTGTTAAAGCTACGATTCTACCACTGCCATATCCTTAATGATTCTAGAAGCAGTAGCAGGATACTTAATTGAAAGAAATTTTTGATGACGAGGTGACTTTTAATGACTTCGATGCTGCTGTAACACCCCAAAATTTCAAATTTCGTTATTATGAAAATATGCCACAAATATCTGTCAGCTTCAGTGGTTAAGTGTGAGATCCCAAGTTCAAGCCTTACTTGGGCAGAGTTTGGTATTTATATAAATAAAGCCTTAACCTTATGCAAAAGAGTTAAGTTTATTTGTTGGTAAGTTTATATCAGAATGGGCCTGCTGGTCTGGTGGTTAAGTGGAGTGTTGGAGGTCCTATGTTCAATTCTATGTGATGGCGTGGAGACAGTATTTTTGCTCCAATTTCGGCCAAGAGTTGTGTTGGGGCAAAATTCTGAGTAGTTGTGTTTTAGTGGGTTAATAGAGAGTGATTTTTGGAGATAATTGGGGAGAGGTTATTAGAAAATAATCAGATTATCTTTTTGTTGTAAAAAAAAATAGAGTTTCGATTTTCTCTCTAATTTCTTAAACTTTTTCTGACATTTTCTTCTTCTTCTTTTTTTTCTTCTCTCCCGATTCTTTCCCCTAGTTGCTACCGAAATTTCCATTATTTTTCCCCTTCCGTTTCTTTCTTTTTTTTCCAATTGATTCGGTTGTTCGTTGTTGGTTGCGCTTGTTCGGTAAGTAACGGTTTTGTCTATTGTTAATATTGCTTGGTTAATCTCTAAAAGGGGGATTCCTTTTTGGTGTTTAGGAGTTAATCAAGGGGCTAGTGGTTTTGAATCGACGTTGTGATTATGCGAAGTCATGGTTACTCAAGTGAGGTAAGGGTTTTGTTAGGTTTTTAGTTGAGTTCCTTGCAAAATTGGTTGATTAAAAACTAATTAAGTGATTAATCTGCAGATATGTTGGTTGATTTTTAGCTTCTGGAGGCTTAGGAGTGCTTACGCATCAGAAACGATACCAGGTGTGTACCCGAAACGTAGAAAACAGGATTCGGTGAAAAGCCAAAATTACTTGTTGTCGAGTAATAAGAAAAATAAGAGAAAATGATGCAAAAAAATTGTAGAGAAAGGAAATAAGGGTGTTATAAACTTGGAAGTCAACATTTTGCACTAAAATAGTTTTGCACAGCAGCAGTAGTCTAACTTTGAAAAATCATAAAAAATAGTGGAAATTGAGTTAAAGGTTGAATAAAATATGAAATTAAATTTTATTGAGTCTAGTTTTTTATGGAAGAAACAGTGTAAGCAATGGAATTGTAAATTATGAGATATAATAAAGTTTGTGAGACAAGGTCAGAATGATTTCGGGTTTCCCTGTTCTGACTTTGGAAAATCATCACAAATTGTAAAAAAAATTTAAAAGTTTAAATCCTTAATAGGTCTATTTTCAAGAGAAACAAACAGAAATATCATCCAAATTTTGTACTAAGAGATAAATAATTTTTAGTAAGGAAATGTTGAAGCTGTCAAATAGAAGAATAGGGATAACTTTGAAGATTTTACTGTACTTATTTGATAAGCTATAAATTCTAAAAATTTTATGGTAGAAAGGTATTTGAGTCTAGTTTTGAAAACATCAAGCGGATTTTAATTTGGAATTCTGTAGCTCCAGATATAAATAATTTAGTGAAAATGACTAAAGTAGATAGCTTTGAATGAACATATAAGTAAATAGTGAAAACATATATGACTATTTAGCTAGCATGGGTTATATTAAAAATGGATCACACGGCCAATGTCAATTTGGGCTGAGTGGGCCACACGGGCTTGTGGGCCCATTTTTATCGAAATGTTTCTAAGGTTGCATGGGTCACCCAAATCAACTGTGAACCTACTATAAGGTCGGTAAGTGCTACTGAGACCCCTAAATGTGTGGAATTGGCTGAATGATATCTGTACTGAGCATGTTAATATATGAACTAAATATATGTACTGAAATTGCATAATAACATATCATCCATGGTATGTTGCGTTGTATTGGGTTGGGGGTTATTATTCGGAGGAAGTGTACTGAAAGGCTTTAAGTCTAATTTACTGGCAACTCAGCTGCAAACTACTATTTTGTGCCACATTCGGTACTACTTGGAGTGGAGGGATAGATGGGTAGATTATATCCCCACATGGAGTGTAGGGTTGAATGGAGATGGTGTGTAGAGGCTGGTTGGGTAGGATTATGCTACTGCATAACTATTACTGCTACTGATATTGTGATAGGCTAAGGCCCTATTGCATTTTTGACACTGTACTGAGATGGGTTAAGGCCCAAACTGTCACTGATATTGAAAAGGGCTTAGGCCCAAGACTGTTCAACTGTGCACTGTGAATACTGAGTGTTTGTTTGTTTCTTTGGGATTACACACTGAGTTTACGTAAAATCACCCTTTTTGTTTAATGTGCATAGGTAATCCCCAAACTTAGACGGATCGGTGCGACGGAGGACTTAGAGGTGACCATAGTAATTTTTGGACTTCATGGTTTTCAATTTACGATTTATGAGTTGATTATTATTGATTATTTGGGTTGTAATTTAAGGACCCTTTGAGACTTTGGTTTTAAATTTGGGTTTTTATTTATTTATTTTACTTTATGGATTTATACCTATTGGTCGTAGGAAATTCGATTTTCAAGAAGTTAAAGTATTTTCTAAACGCTTGATCACTTAGACTATTTTATTAAAGCTTCCGCAACGAGGGATGTTTCAAAACAAATTTTTTAAATGAATAAAGACTAGTTCCTAAGTTTTAACAAAGGTTTACAAAAGATAATAACATGGAATGTTTTCATTGTAACAATGAGGTTTCAAAAGCACTATCGTGTGACATTGCCAGATACAGTCATAACGTCTAGGCTGGGTTTGGGGTGTTTCATTTAGTGGTATCAAAGCCAGGTCGCAAAACTCGACTGTGGATTATGGGTTTTACTGAGCAAGTGGTACACTGAGTCTCCGGTGCCGATCCTGTAAGTATTCTGAACTGTGATTTGTTTTAAACTGAAACTATTATGGATAGTATATTGTGAAACTATTATAGGTAGTAAACTGTACTGAAAACACTCTAGTTAGTGTATACTAAAAATTGTAGAGAAACTGAAAACTGTAGTGAGACTGCGATTTATGAAAATGAACTCTGAATAATCGATATTTTTTACATAAAATATTTGTTAATAAAAACTGGAACTGTAACTAATTCATAAAACTGTTAATACAGATAAACGTGATTAAACAATGAGCACATGAGGTATCCACGGATGAGATACTAGAGGCCGAGGTAGAGGCTGTAAAGGAGCTTGAGCTGAGTCTTCTTCACTGGGTAGCATGCCAAATTTGGATACGAGTGAGGCGCCAGTGTCGCCTACTACTGAGAGGGTCACTGGGCCCAATACTAGATCTAAGGGCTGAGGGTCAGTTACAGAACGACTCTGATCTAATGGAGCTGAGCTCTTCAGGGTGTCACTGGAGTTGCCCCTAATGTTGCCGAGTACTAGATTGAGGCCACGGAGAGGATTATGGATGATTTAGACTGCACCCCAGAGAAGAAATTAAAAAGTGCAGTCTCACTGTTGAGGGATGAGGCTTATCAGTGGTGGCTAACTGTTAAGGAAGGCACTCAGCCCAAGCGTTTGACCTGGGAGTTCTTTAAGATCGCCTTCTAGGGGAAATATATAAGGGTGAGCTACGTGGATGCCCGTAAGAGGGAATTTTTAAATTTGACTCAGGGAGATCAATCAGTGGCCGAGTATGTGGCCGAGTTCCTGCGACTGACCTGCTATGCTCGAAGGACAGTGACCTCTAAATATGAGCGATGTATTCATTTCTGCAGAGGAAGCATTATTTTTCTACACTGGTGGAGAAGGCGAAGATCGTCGAAGAGGTTAAGCGCGCTGAGCGTTAGAACCGTGACCGCAAGAGGGGTAAAAACAAGAGAGATTCAGAGCCTTCAAGTTTTGCATAAAGGCCTAAGAAAAAGGCCAGAGTTGATGGTCCAATTAGAGCTGTGCCCCTTGTTACTATTATTGGAATACAGCCATGTACTGATTGTTGTAGACACCATCAGGACAAGTGTTGGAGAAGGACTGGGGCGTGCTTGCGGTGTGGGTCATTAGAACACCGTATTAGGGAGTGTCCGCTGAGGTCCAATTAGATGCAAGGTCCGGATACTGGTACGACATAGTAACAAAGGGTAGTGCAGCAGCCACCGAGGGCCTGTGGACAGGCAGAGGTGGTAATGGTATGTGTCATGGGTAGAGAGCACCGGGCAGAGGTGCTGGACAGGCTGAGGCGAGGCAGTTGGCCCTAGTTTTTTGCTACTTGTCACCGAGAGGATGGAGATGCTCTGGACGTCATCACAGGTACATTCTTTATTCTTGATGTATCGTTTATTGTCCTGATAGACATAGGGTCTATTCACTCATACATAACTAGCAACATATCTGGAAACTTGGGGATTTTAGTTGAAAACACTACGAGTGAGGTTACGGTACAGAGCCCGTTAAGGCAATCTATTAGAGTTAGCAAACTGTATAGGGACGTTCCTTTAGTGGTACAAAGGGCAATCTTTCTGGCTAATTTGATGGAGCTTCCATTTGGGGAGTTAGCCCTAATTTTAGGGATGGACTGGTTTGTCAAGCATCGTGTTAGCTTGGATTATGCGACTAAGAGGGTTGTAATAAGGATTGAGGAGGATAAAGAGGTCGTCATGATTGGAGAATGTCGGAATTACTTATCTAATGTGATCTCTCCACTGATGGTAGAGAAGATGGTTCGTAAGGGATGTGAGGCATTCTTGGCCTACATAAGTGTTTCAGATTCTAGGGATTCTACAGTTAAGGATATCAGAACGGTAAAGAATTTTCTGGATGTCTTTTCGGAGGAGCTATTGGGGTTACCTCCGAATCGCGAGTTAGAATTTAGGATTGAGCTACTTCTAGGTACAACTCTAATGCCCATTGCTCCGTATTGAATGACACCGAAGGAGCTTGTGGAGCTTAAGGCTCAGATTCAGGTTGATTTTTGAGACAGTTGGGAGGATTATCTGCCGCTTGCGGAGTTTGCCTATAATAACAGTTTCCAGTCTAGCATCCAGATGGCACCTTACGAGGCACTGTATGGTCATAAGTGTCGCACTCCTTTATGTTGGACTGTGTTGGATGAGGGACGTGTTCTAGGTCCTGAGTTAGTATCAGAGACTAAGGATAAGGTTAGACTGATTCGGGATCATCTGAAAGCGGCATCTGACAGGAAAAAAATCATATGCGGATCGAAAGCGTCGAAAGATTGAGTATTCCGTGGGGGACTTTGTATTTCTCAAGGTCTCACCAAGGAAGAAGGTACTGAGGTTTGGTCGTAAGGGCAAGTTGGGCCCTAGGTTTATTGGACCTTATCGTATTCTAAAGTGAGTGGGACCGATTGCTTATCAATTGGAGCTACCTCCGGAGTTGGATCGGATTCATAACGTGTTTCACGTCTCTATGTTAAGGCGTTACCGCTCTGATCCTACACATGTTGTTCCAGTGGAGGAGATGGAGGTTAGGCTAGATTTGACCTTTGAGGAGGAGCCGATTCAGATTCTGGATCGAGAAGTAAAGGTTCTAAGGAGGAACTCTATTCCTCTGGTAAAGGTTCTGTGGATTAATCATAACATCGAGGAGGCCACGTGGGAGCCTAAGGATGCAATGCGTCATCAATATCTTTACCTATTTTGATCAAGTAAATTTCGAGGATGAAATTTTCTTTTAGGAGGGTAGAATTGTAACGTTCCAAAATTTCTAATTTTTTATTATGAAAATATGACACAAATATCTATCAGCTTCAGTGGTTAAGTGTTCTGGGTGTATGTGTGAGGTCCCACATTCAAGCCTTACTTGGGCAGATTTTGGTATTTTTATAAATAAAGCCTTAAGTTTAATTGTTGGTAAGTTTATATCAGAATGGGCCTTTTGGTCTGGTGGTTAAGTGGAGTCTTGGGGGTCATGTGTTCAATTCTCTGTTATGGCGTGGGGACAGTCTTTTTGCTCCAATTTCGGCTAAGGGTTGTGTTGGGGCAAAATTCTGAGTAGTTTTGTTTTAGTGGGTTAATAGGGAGTGATTTTAGGAGATAATTGAGGAGAGGTTATCAGAAAATAATCTGATTATCTTTTTGTTGCAAAAAAATAGAGTTTTAGTTTTCTCTCCAATTCCCCAAACTTTTTTTGACATTTTTTTCTTCTTCTTTTTTCTCTCATCTGTTGATTCTTTCCCCTAGTTGCTGCTGAAATTTCCATTATTTTTTCCCGTTTTGTTTCTTTTTTTTCCAATTGATTCGGTTGTTCATCATTGGTTGCATGTGTTCGGTAAGTAACAGTTTTGTCTATTGTTAATCGTTCTTGGTTAATCTCTAAAAGGGAGATTCCTTTTTGGGGATTAGGAGTTAATCAAGGGGCTGGTGGTTTTGAATCGACTTTGTGTTTGTGCGAAGTCATGGTTAATCAAGCAAGGTCAGGGTTTTGTTAGGTTTTTATTTGAGTTCCTTCCAAAATTGGTTGATTAAAAACGAATTAAGTGATTAATTTGGAGATATGTTGGTCAATTTTTAGCTTTTGGTGGCTTAAGAGTGCTTACGCATTAAAATGATACTAGGTGTGTACCTGAAATGTAGAAAATTGGATTCGGTGAAAAGCCAAAATTGCTTGCTGTCGAGTAATAAGAGAAATAAGAGAAAATGATGTGAAAAAAATTTTAGAGAAAGGAAATAAGGGTGTTATAAACTTGGAAATCAACATTTTACACTAAAATAATTTTGGACAGTACGAATAGTCTAACTTTCAAAAATCATAAAAAATAGTGGAAATTGAGTTAGAGGATGAATAAAATATGAAATTAAATTTTATTGAGTCTATTTTTTATGGAAGAAACAGTGTAAGCAATGGAATTGTAAATTATGAGATATAATAATGTTTGTGAGATAAGGCAGAATGATTTTGGGTTTCCCTATTCTGAATTTCCAAAATCATCACAAATTGTAAAAAACTAATTAGGAACATAAATTTAAAATTTTAAATCCTTAATGGGTCTATTTTCAAGAGAAACAAACAAAAATATCGTCCAAATTTTGTACTAAGAGATAAATAATTTTTAGTAAGGAAAGGTTGAAGCTGTCAAACAGTGGAATAGGGATAACTTTGAAGATTTTAATGTACTTATTTGATAAGCTATAAATTCTAAAAATTTTATGGTAGAAAGGTATTTGAGTCTAGTTTTGAAAACATCAAGCGGATCTTAATTTGGAATTCTGTAGCTCAAGATATAAATAATTTAGTGAAAATGACTAAAGTAGACAGCTTTGAATCAACATATAAGTAAATAGTGAAAACATATATGAATATTTAGCTAGCATGAGTTACATTAAAAATGGATCACACAGCCAAGGCCAATTTGGGCCGAGTGGGCCACAGACGCGTGCAGGCCCACACGGGCACACATAGGTGTGTGGGCCCATTTTTACCAAAATATTTCTAAGGTTGCATGGGTCGCCCAAGTCGACTGTGAACTTATTGTAAGGTCGGTAAGCACTACTTAGACCCCTAAATGTATGAAATAGACTGAATGATATCTGTACTGAGCATGTTCATATCTGAATTGAATATATGTACTGAAATTGCATAATGGCATATCATCCATGGTATGTTGCAATGCATTTGGTTGCTGGTTGTTATTTAGAGGAAGTGTACTGAAAAGCTTTAAGCCTAATTTACTGGCAGCTCAGCTGCAAACTACAGTTTTGTGCCGCAGTCGGTACTACTTGGAGTGTAGGGATGGGTGGGTTGATGATATCCCCACCTGGAGTGTAGGGTTGGACGGAGACCGTGTGTAGAGGCTGGTTGGGTAGGATTTTTCTACTGCATAACTGTTACTGCTACTGATACTGTATGGGATAAGGCCCTACTGCATTTTTGACACTGTACTGAGATGGGATAAGGCCCAAACTGTCACTGATATTGAAAAGGGCTTAGGCCCAAGACTGTTAAACTGTGCACTGTGAATACTAAGTGTTTGTTTGTTTTTGCAGGATTACACACTGAGTTTACGTAAAATCCCCCTTTTTGTATAATGTGCACAGATAATCCCCAATCTTAGAAGGATCGGTGCGACGGAGGACTCAACAGTGACCACAGTAATTTTTGGACTTCATGGTTTTCAATTTACGATTTATGATTTGATTATTATTTATTATTTGGGTTGTAATTTAAGGACCCTCTGGGACTTTGGTTTTAAATTTGGGTTTTTATTTATTTATTTTACTTTATGGATTTATAACTGCTGGTCATAGGAAATTTGGTTTTGAAAAAGTTAAAGTATTTTCTAAACACATGATCACTTAGACTGTTTTATTAAAGCTTTCGCAACAAGGGATGTTTCAAAACAAATGTTTTAAATGAATAAAGATGACTTTCTAAGTTCTAATAAAGGTTTACTAAAGATAATAACATGGAATGTTTTCATTGTAACAACGAGGTTTCAAAAGCACTATCGTGTGACATTGCTAGATACGGTCATAACGTCTAGGCTGGGTTTGGGGTGGTACAGCTGCTAAATCCCTAGATATAGTTGAAGACTGCTCTGCTTTTCCAAGATGGAATCACTAGCTTCTATAGAACTGGACGATTAGCCAAGTGGTTATGAGGACAACAAATGTTTGGCTTGGTTAGAAGCTAATTCGAAGGAATTCACTCAAGAAGTTCCACTCGAATCATTAGAGTTATCATCTCAGGAGTATATGCAACTGAAGTCATTGATTGAAGAGCCAGCTGAATTAGAACTGAAGATTTTGTCTCCTCATTTTGAAATATGACTATTTAGGTCTGTCTTTAACTTTACCTGTCTTTATTTCAGTTGAGTTCACCATAGATCAAGAAGAAGAGGAACTTGTGATTTTGGAAAGGCACAAGAAGGGTATTGGATGGATTATTTCATATATTCGAGCCACGAGTTGGAGGATTTGTAGGAATTATAGGAAATTAAATAAGGCCATCAGGAAAGATCATTCCGTTTTTCTTTCCCTAATAAGATGTTATACAGATTTGATGGGAAAGAATATGATTACTTCTTAGATGGTTATGGTTGGTATGATAAATAACCATTTGACACCACCATGGTCAATAACAATCCTGAATAAAATGGAGGGAGTTCTCTTCACTCTCTCTATCTTTATTTTATATTTTTAGTTTCTTTTTCTCATATGACCATCTATGACCCCTTCAGTCTTTCCTGGGAGTTTAATTTAATGTAATCTTTCGAAAAATATTTTTCTAAGTAACCCGAAGAATTTAAGTATTTGTTTTGTTAAATAAAGGGACAACTTTTAACCCAAACAATAATTTCTTTGAGTTTTTTTAGTTTACTTTTAGTACAGGAGCCTAGGATCCAAAAAGGAGCTGCCATTACGCTTAAGACACTACTAAAAAGGGAATATTAAACCCTTTTCCGCACAACCCTTTAGCCCTTACCTTGCTCCATCGCCATTCCCAAGTAGCTCCATAGTGCATCTCCCTTAACCCTTGATTTCATAGCCGTTAACTCCCTAAATCACCACCCTAAACACCTTTATTCGAAGACACTAACCATTGTACCTAAACTATCCTTAAAACCACCACCCCCTCTAACTCTAAACCTTACCCTCAGCTACTCACCCACCTACCCAAAACTGAAACCACCCTAAGTTCGACGTTGAAAGTCCCTTCATCTAGCACCATTCCACGAAGTGAATAGTTTGATATAATGGCTATGCAGCAACACATGCAGTTGCAGCAACAAGATTATTAGAGATACTCAAAAATATGAGATGACTCAATCAGAGATGCATTCAAAATATATATTTCATAACCCGCTTGTTTTTGTGCCTAAATTTCCAGACTTTATACTCGAACCATGGACTCTAATGCCGAGGAAGGAAAAAGAATAGCCAGATTCTGAGGGATCTGCAAATAAATAAAAAGGGGGGATTTTTACTTTATTTTATTTTCTCTCTTAGGATATTTAAATTTTTTTAGGATTAGCATTTTTATTTCTCACATAATAAAATAAGACTTGGAAATCATCAATAAAATTGAAAAATTTGTAAAATGAGAAGTGTGGCAATAATTATGTACATGTTTAGGACTGGATTTGTCTTGGAAAAGCTTGGTATTTAAGCAGTCAAACTTTACTCACCTTTTTTCCTATGGTCCTACCTGGTATACAGTATCTATTCACTTCTATATTTTCTTCTCTCTATTGTTTTTAACAATGGGGACATTATTCATCTTAAGTAGGGGGACCAAAAATTGAAATTATTTTTCAAGATACATTATTCTTATAATTATGATTAAGTTATATTTTAGTCAAAAATTTGAATTTTTATTAATTATGCTAACTTCTAGTATAAATGAAGTTCTATTATCTCAATAATTGCTATGCTAGCTGAACTATAACATAATGCTACTCTTAATAAAGTTTGCAAATCATACCATAATATTTTTAATTCTTTAGGAGAGCTGGACATGCATGAAAGTTTAAGTCTCTAGAATTGACTTAGTAATTTCTTAAGGTGAAATCCTAGGAAGCATGAAATTTTGAAAATGACTTAGGCAAACTTTTGTTTCAATTTTTTGAGCCTTTCAAGCTAACCTTAGCGAATATTTATCCCTTTGAACCCAACTTTGAGACTATATGACATGATTTTATTTGAACCATTACAATATTAAGCCATCACTTCTCTTATAATTATCTCTAAATTGTCTCAAACACTAGACTCTGTTTATCTAGAATATTCTCTAAAAATAAGTTTGGGGGAGTTGAAAAGAAATATCAAATTGTAACCTCCTAAACCCGGCCTAGATGTTATGGCTAGATTGAAAATGCTACATTAGCCACCGAAATGGCTAAGCTAAGTTACGTTACTTTTTAAGACTTTAAATAAACTCATTTTAGAGAAAACCATAGTTGTACTTTGAGTTAGCGTAAAAGCATTCATTCATTAGGTCGTGTGTTCTTAGGATTCATTTTATTGTTGACAATGTTGTTTTAGAAAAACCATTTGCTTGTCACTCTTCTTTAAAAAAAAACTCGAAGTTAAACTAATGCAGCAAAAAAACCATTTTTCAAGTCATTTTGGAAAATTAGTTGCCTTATCATTTTTTTTTAAAATAGTTCCTTTGCAATGTAGTGGAAATTAGGGAACAGTATCAAATTTTACTTAAGCCGATATCATGCATTATCCGATTATTATGCTTGAGTAATTCATGCATGCAAAAATCCTCAAAAGAAAAGTTACCAAGCCACAGACCATAAATAATTAAAAATTACAAGCTAAAACCAATAAAGACTTAATAATACTTAATTAAAAAATAATAATCCAAGGTCCAAGTTGATTCTCTGAATGCCAAGTCCGATCCTAATTTTGAGGTTTACCTGAAAAGTTAAACACTATTGGGGTGAGCTAATGAAAAGCTTAGTGTGAGTCAAACAATTATTTAAACGAGAAAAAAACATCAAATACAATGAAACATATTAGTATTAATAGAAGAAAACAGAACCATAATAGGAATTTCGTGTCATTACATAGCCACTATCAAATTGATGTGAAACGATGTATGAGCATGAGACATCATTCATATGAGTAACAATCAGTAATTTTGATACCATTCAATAAAACACAATAGAACACATATAATAAATCAATAACATTCGAATATGTTGTGAATATGATGCAATGCAAAAAGGTTCCTACCTATACCATCTGCTACACACCACGAGTTCCCCAGAACCTATATCGAACTCCAAATCATTATGGGCTTAAGCATGTTGTGGTTAAAACCACCGATAACAATATGCAAAAAATTTTGCCAATAAAAATGCGGAAAAGTTACCAATAAAAGTACGATAAATCACCATTCCCCTCGGTACTCTAGGTGTAGTGCACTGACTATGAATAATGCGAACTTAATATGCCGCCGGTACTCTACGGAACTCCTTCGTCAACCAAAAAATCCTAACCCAATGCATATGCAATATGTCACACAATCTCATACATAATCATATCACAATACTTTTCACATTCATTTGACATGCTCAGTATTCCTCAATAATCACATACTTTTAGTAAATGGAAACAGTGTTCCAATCTTTCAAATTACCATTGTATTGGTATCAATTAATATCGTTCAATTTCAAATACTTTACGAATTTTCATTGCGCATAAATAGCACCTTTTTCAGTACACAATATAACAAATATCTCATGCGTTTAAATCATAAATAATCTTAATATACCAACATATTATATCATTCAGTCAAACATTCTCATATCTCATAACTTAAATATGAAATTACAAACTCAATGAAACATCCATACTATCAAACTAGCAAATTTGCCAACATGTCAATCTTTTAAGGCTCGAAATATACCTAGTTCGGCCACTCACAAAATCAATAATTTGGCTATTAATACAATCCAATAAAAAAATCTAATTTATCAAATATAACATGATATTTAACATTTTCAAACAATTTTATGGGTTTAGGACCCAAACCTTATTTTTCACTTCCTTGCAACACACTAGCGAATCTTCCAATTTTCCTTAATAATTCCTTAAACGAACCTAAACCAAAATTCAGTATAAATTCAATAAATTTACCATTAAATAAGCCCCAAAAAACCCACTTATAAGTTCAAACCAATCGTTGAAATTATAACTATTTTATGAATCCAAACTAGTTAAATTCCTTACACTGTATCGATGCAAACCGTACGTACAATCATTCTTTTCCTTTACGGATGATTTGGGGTGTTTGGGTTAGCACCTAATCCAATAATATACTGAAAAATAAGTAGCTAATTAGTGATTAAATTCCTTCATTTAATCAATTCATAACATTTACCCAACAACTATGTCGAAATAACAAACTAGTTACCCTTAAATGCACTTATGCTTCACAATTTGTGGGATCCGAATGGCCAATCGATCATGAATTTTTTTACCTAATTGAAATATATTTAAAATATGATTAGGATGGTTCAAGAACTCAAATTAATGCTGAAAATATAGGCAAGAACCAAGAATCAAAACAGCCCACTTTCTTACACATAGGCGCACGCACCACCACCCATGGTGGCCAAAATTGGGGCTGAATTTTAAAACGGTTTGAGATCTCATGAAATTATATAAAAATAAATTTTAAATAATTTATAATCCCCCAAATTCTAGATCTAGAAATTTAGGTTTTTAATGGAGAATATTAATTAAGAAATTGAAGAGAGAAGAGACCTTAACCAAGTTAGTCGAGAGAAACGATAATGACACTTTCTTGACAATGTTTGGGATCGATCTTGGAGTTCAAGATTTAAGATTTGGGGCTAATTTTAATGAGAAAAAATTACATCAATATGGTGGAGAATATGTTAACAAATCTTGTGGCAAAAAGAAAAAGAAAAAAAAAGAAAGAGATGGTAAAACTAGGTGTATGCGACAACAACAATGGAGGAAAGGAAAAAAGAATTAAAATCAAAGAGAATGAGAGGAGGAAAGGAACAGTTAGGAAAATGAGGAGGAGAATTAAAGGCTAATTATTAGTAAAAAATTAATATTTATACTTAGGTTAACTAGACTTGGATGGTCCACACATTAAAATAAGGGGTTTTTCTCAAAAAATTAAATTATTTGCATGAGAAGGGAATTGATGTTAGGACCTCAAGGATAAATTCACTAATGTTTAACCATAAAACCAATAACTCATTCTTGATATAATTTGAAATATTTATTTTTTAAAAAAAAGGTATGTCACATACGAGGGGTTTAAGGTAATATTTGCAAAATAATAAAAATGATGCGAGAGAAAGGATTTGAACTTGGGTTTCAAGAAACGTTACACTAATACTAACCAACAAACCAATACCTCATTTATTTCCTAAAAATGCAAAGATAATTTAAAAAATTAAGGCATGATCACTCTCTCTTGATTCACAAACCTTATTATACTAACCCCCGATTTTTGGGATGTTACACAAATGCTCAAAAAAATCGTAGTACATATAATAATATGCTCAAAGAAGAAGAAGAAGAAAGAACATGTGTACTCAAAAGAAATAGATGTACAAAAGAGCATGTAAAAGAAAAATGAGTTGGCGTACTGAAGGGTCTTATTTTGAAGGTCTGATACAAGCTGAGTCTAGGGTTTTTAGCTTAAATTATCTATCTTTTACCTACCCCTAGCCCAGCCACGTTACAACCTACTTAAAAACCTTTCGATTCAGATTTTTGTGCTACCTACATTAGTGGAGAAAAATTTCTAAGTTCAACATATGAAGACATAAGTTAAACTTAGTGATTGCAGTTTAATCTCAAATAAGGGAATAAAAATGAAGTGGTAAAGATTAACATGTCTTTATTAAGAAAAAATTTAGTCTATTCTTGCTAGCAAGATAACAATTAAGAATAATTTGAATGATATGTATACTTGAGTTGCATAATTTCAAAATTCTAGTTCTTAAGCATAATTACACTAGACTCATAATTGTGGGGGAAATGTATTCTAAAGACATTTTTCAATGGTAATTTCAAGAATTTCCTCTTTTCAATTTGTGCATTACTCGGGGCAAGCAATGAATTAAGTTTGGGGGTGTGAAAATAGAAAAATATATAGAATTTTTCAGCACCTTTTGATCTCTAATTCATGCAGTTTCGTAGTAAATTTTGTCAAAATTCTCACTTTAATTATAAAATAATTAATTTGCAGTTAATTATTAACATATTGAATTTTAATTATTTTTATAATAAATTTTCAAAAATTGGTTTCTTTTCGACACTTTTGCACAAAAGGTGAAAATTGTCTCGATAGACACCTTGAAAGGCTTGAACCATTGGGGAATTTCTGCATCAAGTGAAACAAGGGCAACATTAAATATTTTTCCAGCCAAGGTCCATCCAAATGATGATCATTTTATATACTTTATATTTAATTTTTATCCAAGTTAAATTAGGTTAAAAATTAATATAAAGCCTAAAAAAGAAAGTGGCCCAGTGTGCTAAGTATTAAAGATTGATCCAATAAGAAAATTTGCAGCCCAAAACCAACCCAATAAGCTAACCCAATCAACTTATTTAGCTGATTAAATTAATTTCAAAATAGCCCTCAAGTTCACTTAAAATCCTATTCAAACCCTTCTATTTTTTGCGCCTTTGAAGATTTGCCCCAAGCTAAATTTAACAAAGTTTGAAACATTTAAACTTTGCTCCATGTGTGGCCAACCAAGGGAAGTGTCTGGCTGCTAATTATTTACTATTTTTACCAGTCACTCCCACCTATAAATACCCCATTCACCTATTAACTCAACACACCTTCATCTTCCACCACTTTCTCTCCTTTGTTTTTCCCTTTTTCTTGTCCACACATCTCTCTCTCTTTCACTCACTTTCTCTCCGTTGTTTTCCCTTTTTCTTGTCCATTTTCCTTGTTTATTTCCCTCTTGAAAAAGAGTCATCTTCCACCTTGGAATAGCATCATTCAATTGTTCATGGAGGCCTCAATTCAACAGATTGAGCAAAGAAGAAGAGGAGCGCACTAGTCTAGCTTCAGAGAAATACTGGATTTGCTTCCTAGTTCCCTTCTCTTTAATTTTCTTGTTTATGTTGTGATCATGAATATAGATAATTTTTTTGTTCTTGTTATTTTTCTAATTAAAATGGATTAAATTAATTCGTGTTAGATTGATTGCATTATGTCCACTTGAATATTTAAAATCATGTTTCTGTTCTTATAGGCCTTGGTAAGTTGTTCAATTAAATAAAACCATACTTATGTTATACTTGCATTATAAAATGTAAGGTAACGAATGAATTAATTATTAAATGTATTGAAATTATAATTAATTGACATAGTATTTAATTGTTGCATGTTTAATCTTCTAAGGTAGCTGAAGGTTAAATTAGTGACAGTATTAAACGGTACATTAGCCTTGCATAGCTTGCAAGATTATTGTGATTAAACTATTTCAATATAGAAATATATTGTTACCTCACTTAATCTTATATGTGCTTATAAAGATTGATTAATTGTTTGAATTTAGTAAGTATGTATTTGCAGTAGTTAACAAATTACCAAGTTGCCGTGAAAATATTCATAACAACATGAACATGGTTTTAGTAATTCTAAGTTAAGGAATATAATCAATCTAGCACAATTATGTCATATTGATTAAAACTCATCTTTTTGAAATCGTGCATTAGAATTTTTACTTTTTTATCATTACTTAGTTAATTTTTAGTTTTTACATCACTTCTTCAAAACAAAATATTTTCCCATCCCGAAAGTGTTTGATTTACATTTCATGAATATTTTTCTTTCACAGTCCCTATGGGTACGATAACTTGACATTTACTTGTCACTTTATTACTTGTTGTGATTGTCTACACTTGCACATTTCTATCGTTCTAGCTATACAATGAGGACAATTTGTTAACTAAAGTATGGGGGGCAACATAGAAAATTTGTCTAAATTTCTTATGTTTTTCTTTCAATTTTTCTTGTCAATTGTGTGCTCGAGCTTGTAGAAATACAAGTGATTTGTTAGGAGCATGTACATAGGTTGCTTGTGTTTATAAATAAATTTGGCATGATGATAGGTTATTTTAAATTTTTGACTATTAGGCTACTAAGTTCTATATGTTACACTATAAATAGGCATTAAGCAATTAACTGTACCAAATGATATAGAAAATATAAGGAAACGAGCATGCTAGTATGAATGATAAATTGTTGAATTTGAGTTTGTTTGATTGATTAAATTTGTGCATATTAAGATACTTAGGGATGACCTAAGGCATTGTTTGGAACACACTTAGAGCCAAAAAGCTAGCCCATTTTTAATCTATCCTTAGTACCTATTTTTTAGCATATTGTCTCTTCTTGATGAGCCTTTATGCAAAACTCGAGCCAAAAACACTAATTTGTATTTACCTTCTTTCTTTGGTCCTGAATTCCACGACTATAAATGTTTGGCCATATGTATTGAGGGTTAAGTAGATACATCACGACAAATTTTGTAAAAACAGAGTGAAATAGGAAAGATTGGTGTGATGTAGGAGATATAGGTTACCCTAAAAAGTGCAGAACAAAAGAAAAAAAATTAAAAAGAAAATCAATACGAGTGGAAAAAGTTATTAAAAAGCAATAAACATTTATGAGTGAGATGAACTGAAAAAGAAAATGACAAAGTAACAAGAATAAGAAAAACTCGTTCATTAAGTGCACAAAAACTCGTAGGCTAGTTGTAGTTACTATGTCATGCTTCGATTTCCTATGTGGAGAAACAAGGAAGGTGAGAGAAGGGGAAAAATAAGGCGGTGAGTGGGTAAGGGTTGCTAAGGGGGAGGAATAGGGATCGATACGATGTGTCAAACTATTTTCATGTTTGTAACCCTTTTGATGCTTACTGTTTTTGAATTCCATACATGTTCTAAACCTCAGAATGCTACAAGCCGAAAAGTCCTATATGACCTAAATATCATTATGCATCGATGGAAATTATATTAATTAAATTCATAAACTGCTATTTATATTCTACTCGGATAATCAAATTACTTGTATGATTTGTTGATGAATTCCTACAGGTGATGCCCTTAATGCTTTTATATTTTGTAATGCGCTAAACTTAGATGTTTTAAGTCAAAAGTGGTAAATCAATTATTTATCATGTTAAAGTTATACGTGAATATGAAATGCTTAATCATGTGCTCTGAATTCAATGCTTGTATTATATTTTCTCAAGGGCCATCTTTCTTGTTTCTTATTTTTGTTTGTGTTACTTGAGGACAAGTAATGAATTAAGTGTAGAGGAGTTTGATATGCCATAATTTGGTGTGGCAGATTAAATTAGTTTACGCACTTTAGGAGCTTGAAATTAAGAATTATCATTAGGATTTAAATATGTTTTAGCAAGTTTTGTTATAGTCTAATAAAATGTTCAAATCGAGTCTTTTATTGACCTTATGGGCCAAATGGGGCCTAAGGTGAGCTAATGCACTTTGTGAGTGTGTAGGACACCATTAGAAGGCATGCTACATCAATACCGACTACTATGTTGCAACATAAAGTATGTTATTACGCAACATATGGAGCAGAATGAAAAAATTCTAAGACTGTCTTCAATGTCATAACATAGACTGAGGATGTCGCGACGTACCCTTGAAGACACCTCGAAGAAGAGCATACTGACTACTGTTTCACGACACAGGTCTTGGTGTGTCACAACATTAACTTTGGATGGGAAATAATTACGAGGCAGTGACGTTTTGTTCAGCATAACCCAACTTAAAGCTCAGAAACGTCAGCTAACCTAAGGTTAAGGATGGCGACCATTTAAAATCTATAAATAGGCTCATTTGGCACCTAGTTTAGACACCAATTCCTTAGCTTAGAATCTCTCTCTTAAGTTTAGTTTAGTTTTTTTCTTTTTCTTAGGGTTTAGTTTACTTCTATTTTGTCTTTATTTTATTTCGGGAAATCTGATTTGTGAAAGTGATCATACGTTGTGGATTCGTTCTTGCTCTTAATACAAATCAGGCTTTTTCCTAAATCTTATATTTTTTATTAGCTCATTATTTTTATCTTTTATATTACTTATGAAAAACATCAAGAACTAATCCTTTTATGGGGAATTGATGAGTGGAGGTATGATGAGTTGACTTTTTTTTAGGTTACTTAACGGTTCAGTTGTTCGGTAAAAGGAAAAACATGAAACAAACCCCAGGCTTGACAACCTTAGTAACTGAAACGAAATTCTTAAAGGTCCAACCACCTTCGGACCCCAAGGTCCCGATGACACACCCCTACACGCAGAGACTCCGATGCACGATTGTAGTACTACCCAAGATGAATCACATCGATATTTAGGAGCCTGTGGTATTCTCTATCCAACTTTTTCTTATGACATCCAATGACCACAAGGTTGTCGCCTGAGCGATAATACCAAAGGTTTTATCCTTCCTTTAATCTGGCTGCAGGTCGGCTTCCACCTGTCGCTCCACCCTTTCTTCTATGTAGTGCTCAATGAGTATGGTATCACACCAGGGCAGTTACCAACCCTATCCTAGTGGACGCTAATGGATTTATTTATAAACTATTGTATGCATAATGAGCCACCGATGTTAGGCATATTCCAAAAGTTTTACCAGTTGAAGGTAAAAAGACAATAAGCCTTAGTTGGTAATTCTCACTTCAATATACTCCCAAGTTGCAAGCTCATAATTCAGAACAGAATTTCGAATATGCATTTAAGGAATGATAAGTATGTGAGAGTTATCTGTAAACTTGAGAATGGGATTGGCTTTCCCACATGATGGTCCCTTCCTCGGGAATGTGTTTTTCTCAATGTCAGCTAGTCGACTCCCAATTTGCCTAGAAACAATACAAACAACTAAGAAGAAGGCGCGTACTAGAGTTGGTTGAAGTTGTTTCAATTAGAAATGTCTTTCGATATTTCCTACAAGATTTGAGTCTGAACAATCTTTGGGCAAATAAAACCCTAAATTGGTTGGATGATTTTAATATTCCTTCTACTTTAGTGGCCTGGCCTCATAATGCAAATAACGATTTAGCACAAGTTTTAACAAGGTATACCAAGGAATTTCCCTTATTTTTATATGACATTTGTGCACTACGTTCATGTAACCAGAATATTACAAATCCTAGTACTCCTTCTTTTTCCTCTTCCAGTTGGACTAAATCTCGTGTTGACGGTGCAGGGTCTTCCTCAAGTTCTCATATTGTGCCTGTGCCAACGCAGAACATGGACATTATAGCTATTCTCGATGAGGCTCATGCAAAAGAAAGGGGTACTACTACCTTATTAAGAAAAACAACAGAGAAGAAATCTCAAAAGAGGCCCATGGTGGAAGAGAGCACCTAAGAAACCGAGCAGAGTGAATGCCCACAATTAGTATAGTGGAGACTTAGAAAAGGTCCTGCCACAACAAAAACTAAAATTTCTCTAGTTCTAGCCCTACTTGAGGCACCTGCTCTACCAGCGGAGTCCGATCACTCTGCAAACTCCCCTATTCATATCGCTGGCCCCCCTCTGATTAAGGTTTTAACAAAAATAGTATGCCCAGAATAGTTAGTGGTTCCTTCCAGTTCTCAACCTCCCAACATTCCTTTGGCGAAGTTGAAGATTTTTCTCTGGCGTAATTTGTTGAAGTCAGGTTTATCTTCTGTCTTTCCAGGCTCCATATATCAACAACAAATTAAATTAGTGCCTCAGCAGGTAAAATAGGCTCTCTCTTCCTATCTTACTTCGAATCTTAAGTTATCTCTCTTTTTTATTTTGACAAAGTCCTCACAAATCTTATTTGTGGAGTACGAGCTTCAGAGTTGGGCCCTCCAAGAAACCAATAATCTTTATTGTGCTAAGATAGTGAGTATGGAGGAGGCTGTGAAAGCAGGTAAACAGACTGTAGCCTAGCTATGAAAAACTTTTTAGTTGGATGAGAATAAAATTGAACAGCTCAACTCTTGTGTCCAGGCTTGGAAAGATAAGTTCAAAGATATACAGATCAAATGCATACAGTTGGGGGAGGAGATCATCTTACTAAATGAGTTAGAATTTTCTTTAGAGGAGCAACTTAGGGCTCAATAGAAACACCACAGGGCTGAGTTGGAAGGTCTACGCCAATCTAGTGAGGAAGATTTAAGAAAATATCAGGAAGAAACAAAGAAAAGTTTAACTGAAGCTCTACCCAAGCTAAAGTCTAGCCTGATTCTTTACACACAAGTGGTTGTTAGCCCTTTGAATCTGAGTCAGGTAGATTTCAACTTCCTTCAAAATATCTCTACTGAATCCTTCAAAATATCTCTATCACCTAGAAAGAGAAGACTAGGAAAATTTTCAAAGGAAATGGAAGCAATCAGCTAGCTTATTTATTCCTACTACAACTGAAGTAGAAGACGAAGAAGAGGACTTGGAAAGCTCTATTGATTTGGAGAAAACCCCTAAGGAATGCCCCCAAATAAAAGAGGTCCCTACTGAAACCATTGACCAACCTATTGAAAGAGGGAACTAAAATTTTATTTTGTCTTCATTGTATCCAATTTCCTTTACTCTTGTTGTAAGAAATTTACTCCTTTTAATGAAGTCATTACCTTCCCTTTTCATCTATCTAAATACTAGAACATCAAAATATACAAACATATCCGCCATAAACGTAAGTCTTTTACTTACCTGAGAGACTAAGCCAAGTCCAACGTATTATGCATACAAGGTTAACTCTCACTTAACTACCAGAGGATCGACTAAATTGAAAGCTCTGATACCAATTAATTGTAACACCCTCTACCCAACCCAAATCATTGAGTCTAGATATAGAATGTTACGACACACAAACACTTAGCAGAAATTTTTAAACCATCTGCATATGATCCTTTTTCAACATTCTTTATAGTATTTTAATGAAGGCTTTCTGAACAAAATAGATAAAGATAACATTCAAGAGTACAACAAACTCTTAAAATAATATAGTACATTACAAAACAAAAGTTAATTAAAGACAAACTCTTCTTGTCATAGAGAGTTATACGCCATACTTCTAAAAGGCCCTCTGTATGCATAACATACCAACTCGATGTTTTTCTCTAGCACATCCCTGGATTGGTCCCTCCTGGTGTACTCATTCACACAACAGGACCTGAAACATGAACAAACAATTCACTTAGTGAATTTTAATACAGAATACCTTGGAGCCTTTCTAGTTGAAGTCCTCATCTTAAAAGTTTGGATTACCACTCTATCTTTGGTGAATTCTTTCATAATGATGGATATACGCTCATATACCAACTTCCATACTTAACGTATCACTCTTACTTCACTACTTGACTGATTCCAGATCTTATCAGCCAATATAAATCTTAATCCTTCTTAGAACACAAAATACTTTTAAGAAGAATATCTATACAGAACCCACTTTTAACAGATTTCCTCTTCAAACAAACGCTTCACATTCTTCCAGAATGGTTATTCACAGATACTATTCTTTGACGGATAATTATTGATTGATCTTACATTTGGCGGATTCCTATACTAGGTTTAACAACTGCCAGACCACTAACAAGATCGTATCTTGAATCAAACTCAGAACCACCTCATACTAATGATGAAACGTTCGAGAGCATTCAAACGAATTTCATACGTCCATGTTACATAACACATGAATGCCCAAATTTGAAAACAGTTCAAATTCCAAATAGCCCCAGAACGAGACATGATACTACTCATATATGGCAGTACCAGATAACTCAGGTTTCAACCCTACACAGCATAGACAAACTCAAACCAACGAATACTTATACCTTTCATATCTATGAATACACCCTTATCCTATATTGATAAACTACTATGGTGGATTCCCTCTTTAGAAATACGGATACATACTTTCTTTCAGTAACCATCCCTTAATACTCATTCAATTTCATCACAAGACTAACCAACAAAGTTCACTTCAGACGTATCAGATCCTTATCATGCAATCATCTTTCTGCCACATAGACATCTCCGAATACGCTACATAGGCGTTTCATAATTCGCCATAAAGGCAAGATAGAATATGCCATTAAGGCTTAATAGATCACACCACACAAGCAACACATAATCAAGTTTTTATAGGCCCGATGGACTTTCATAGAAGGTGCCATGGGTTTCTCCCTCATAGACTTATACATAGTTTCATATTATGATCTGCCAGTCCAGTTTCATATCACTGAAGGCATCATCTGATTATTATAATCATATTATGTGATAGGTCTCAGCCACATGGATTTACACATCCTTATGTCATGATCTGCCAATCCAGTCTTCATCTCACTAGAGGCAACACCATGAGTGTATTCTTTATCACATAATGTCATAGGACTTTACCATATGGACTTATGCATATCTTCATATCGTGATCTACCAATCTAGTCAGTAATATAACTGCCCTACCAAAGGCATCACAAAGAGATGTTTTACTTAGAAGTTACTTACCTAGATTTATTCACATACATGACTAATTCTTACTTTCTCATATCAAATCTCACAGACAAACTTACCATTTAACTTTTACTCAAACAATACCTCATACAAATCATCCTTAATCATACAGAACCTTTACATTACTTCACTTACAAATTTACGAGTTGTCTGAGATGTTTTCAACATACATATCTCTAACTAAACAGTTCACATGCAGGAGCCAAGCTAAAGACTGACCTAATACCCACCTAGACAGCAGTTTGGAGTTCCAAACTCAAACATCCCTCTTGAACTAGCAGCAACAACTATTTAAAGAACATGGAACCATTATTGAAACTCATTTACATACAAATAACTAGCATCTCAATTACAGATGACCCCCATGCAGGGTCTCTTATTCACAACTCACTATTCATATGCTTCTTACTATCTTTATTCTTTCAAAAACTTAACATGCAAAGCTATCAGACTTACCAGGAGGCGGAACATTCACTAATTATCTCAAAACCTTAGCTTTTAGATTAATAAAGAAGAAGAGAACATTTAAGTTTAAGAAAGAGAACTAGAGAGTGATATTGAAGAAAGAAAACCCTCCCAAACGAACACTTCTCACCATATATATATCCAGTTCCCCTTAGTGGAACTTGACAAGTTTCAATTGTATCCAAAACTTGTCATAATAAATGACCTACAAAATCCATGAGAAATATAAATGAGAATCCTATACAAATGCTATTTGACCAGTCAATCTAGTTGACTCCTAAGCAGATTACGTTACAAAACCCATTTAGCACAGTGGTCAGGTAACTGGGCATACTATACCTTTATCGGTAAATCTCACTAGGCTTACTCCTCACTTGTCATATTCTTTTCTTAGATGGTAGAATAACCTGAGATAAAATCTTTAATTACTTATACGATAGATACTTTACGTCAAACTCTAATTCACCAGAAAACTGTTAATTGGTAGACTATACTATGCAAAACAGATAACTTCATATGTACATGTCTTCTAATCGGATCGTCCAAATTTGGGGTGTGACACATTTGAAATAATTTAAAATCATTAAATCATGCTAAGGCTAAAAGCATTCAAATGGATTCCATTCTAACTACGGAAGCATAAGTCTCATCATAATCTATTCTTTCCTCTAAAGTGTAACCTATTGGGAAATGAGTCCATATTGTAGTAAACATGTAACTATTTTCTATGTATTTGAATGATGAATAAATAAATAAATTTAATTTCACATTTCACTATTATGTCTTTTGTGTTTCCGTCTTTTGTGTTTTCGTCTATTATGTTTTGCATACATAGCAAAATTGTAACAAGCAAATATTAGCTAATTGATTGTCTAAGTTCAAACTGATGATAAGTGGCATTGTAAGGACATTTACATTGCGAGTGTAACACACTAACCCGTCTCCGTTGCTAAATTAAGGTTACAGAATTTTACGATAATTAATAAGACCGATAATACAGTAACACAATTTAAAAATTAATTTAAACATCATAAATTAATAAACAATCATCATTCATAGAATATATTCAAAAATGAGACTTAAGTCGAGTATTGAAAACCCTAAAATTTGTTTAGAAACGAATGTGGACTAATCTGAAACAAAATAAAAAATATGGCAAAAACTGAAAACAATGGTCACATGGCTGTGTGATAGATCCCAGACATGAACAAAACTAAATAGATTTACACCATTACATTCATCAAAACAACCATTAAAACTTACTATTTTTACATTGGTTCATATACCAAAAGGCTCAAAACATAACCAAATACTCATAGCATATATATATATAAAAACCCTATTTACATGTCACTTATAATTGGACCAAAGTGAACAATTAATTACCGAACAAGTTACCGGATAGTGTGATACCCAACAGCAATCCAATCGATAGCTCAAAATAGATGATTTACAAGAAAGAAAAACCAAAACGAGGTAAGTTTGCATAAAGCTTAGTAAGTTCGTATTGAACGTAAAATTTAACTTACCGTAAAGGAATTAACCTAAACCTTTCAAAATAAAATCATAACCAATATCATAAGTTCATTTAATTGCCTATACACATCACAAGGCTCACAAGGTTAGTAAATCTGCATATATGAAAACGTGTAACTTCTTCATTTCATAAAACATATACAAGTAAACACATTCAAAGCTCAATTCAATCATCTCATATTCACTTAACATTTCACATTTTCATTTTAAATGTCCCTTTTTACATATCTATCCATGTAAACATTTTGTATACACAATTCATATAACTATTTGCATATAAAAAATTCATATAATCATTTTATATATGCATTTTCCATATAACTGGTTCATATAATCATTTTATATAATCATTTTCCTCTTGATGAACCATAATGAAATAACATTGGATACACGAGAATAATGCTCACATAAGCTGTAACTGTAAATGCTCACATAAGCTGTAAAATGGGCCTACTCACATGAGTTGTGGGTTGGGATGTTAGGCGACACAATATTGCTCACACAAGCTATGAAGAATCCACAACAAATGTAGGACCTCAACCATCGTAGGACATCCAAGACTAGCACCCGAAATTGTAATAACCCTAATGACATGTCATTTGTATCCTAAGGATTCACGAGGTTTATACGGGTCGTGTTTCATATCTATACTATTTGGTCACATATATATTATTGCATCACAAGAATTCATCCATGTAGTTTCCCATTTTCAAACATAACCTTTAATTTAATTAACATTAAAACTTAGTTCATTTCATCCCTTACCACTTAACAAGTAAATGAACTCAATCATAACATATATAAATAGATGTTAAATCACAAAATCAGAAACTTATTAGTTTAACCAATTTATGAACTTTCCTAATCACAATATCTACGAACACTTCAACAATGACTACTCGACGACTTTTCCTTTCTCGTGGTTATCGACCAACTGATCCAATTCTAGATCTAAATATAATATTTACATTCAATTAATCAATTAAAATACTTTAAAAAACTTAAATTCACATATTTAACTCTTTATCAATATTTTATACCTTTACCCTAAACTTTTACCTTTAATTCAATTTAGTCCCTAAACTTGAAACTTTTACAATTATCACAATTAGGCCCAAAACCAAGCTAGCCAAATTTTTAATTATACATATACAACTCATAATTTTTGAAAATTCATAATAATTTCATGCTAAATTTATTATTTTATCAATTTAGTCCTTAAACTTAAAACTAACCAAAATCATTTTACGAAATAGTTCTACTTAACAACCAAGCTTATAAATCTATAATTAAACTTCAAAAACATCACAGATTCATCAATGAAATAATTCAAAACATTTAAAAATTTTACAAATTAGTCCCTGGGTTAACTAGATTAAGTTACAACGATCTCAAAAATATAAAAATCTCTAAAAACAGACCCAAAACACATACCATGCAAGAGATTTGAAGCTTGGCCAAAATATTCCTTCTACAAAAATGGGAAATTCAGTTTTTAAGAGGAACATGGTGAAAAAATGGTAATGTTTTTCTTTTGTTTTGTTTTATTATAAATTAATTAACATTTTAATATAAAAATAACATATAGATGATTATTTTTTCATTCACAACCGTCAAATATATATTAATAATGTTTATTTATAATTTAAAACCATCCATTTATATTTTTATAATCAATTAACTCTTTTAAACTAATAACGATTGAGTTTTGTAATTTTTACGATTTAGTCCTTTTTCTTTAATTAACTATCAAATCACCAAAATTTTTGGACCAAATTTCAATTTACCTATATAAAAAATCCATAAATATTTAATAATAATATTTACGAGCTCGTTTTATGGAAGCGAGGTCCCAAAACCTCATTTTCCAAAATCACTTGACTTTAGGGACAACCACTTGAACTTAACTATTCGTTCAATTTGCAAAAATTATTAAACCAAAATCAAATATAATATTTTAATTTAATTGTATATATAAATAATAATATTTACAAACTCACTTGTAGGTTTGTGGTCTCAAAACCACTATTTTTGACACCACCAGAAAATGGGCTATTATAGCAAGAAATATAATTTACTTCAATAGATAATGTAAACGAGTCTATAATCTCATAAAATAATCAAAGTGAGCATTTGATTCAAATACTTAGAAGGATTATTATGTCGTTTACAACTCCAACTGGGGAGATGGCTAGTCTTGGCTATCGAAGCAATTGACTCCACGGGTAGAGACATAGATGTATTCATTAGAAGAATGATACATTAGACTGGACCCAAGTTGAATTAATTCTGAATCCGTTTGTGAATTAATTCACTCGTGACATTCATGGTGTGATTTACCTAAATCCTAAGTTAGTCACTGACCATGTGTGTGTAACTCATGTGCTTTGATATAAGTAGAGGCTTATGCTCTAAAGATGATCGAGCCCATAGCCGGTATGTTGGGTACATGACTTGTGTATGACATGACTTTACAAGTAATAATGGAATTCAAAGCTCGATTAAAGAGTAAATGGTATTCTCTCATTGACATTCTGTGGATTGATAAATATAGAATGTGGCCACGGGTTGCTTGTTCTCGAACAAGCAATTTATCACATTCATTTGTTGACAGTGGTTATATTAATCTTTAAGAAGACACTGTGGTGACAATGAGATAAAATATGATTGTATTGAGTGATCGGGTTTAACTCAAAGGAATCAAGAATATCATATAAGGGTAACACACACATGAGGGTAACACACACATGATGAGGCCATTGGAAAAAGCGGTTGGATGGATTGCTTTCGTAAAAAGTATACAATAAGGAGTTTTCAATCATGGAACTTCTTGTGAATTGACTCCATGATTAAGTAAATTGTGAATTACCGAAATGATACTTTTGGACATAATTACAATTACTAGAGCCTAATTGTATATGTTCGATTGGTCCCTTTGCTAGCTCAACAAAAGCTCGATCGGACTGCATTTGAATCAAAAGGAAATTCTATAAATTAGGAAATAATTTAATTGAGTCAATTTATTTGATGTGAAATTAAATTAGGTGATCATGAGAATTATTCAACTAGAGAATTTAGTTAAAGAATTTTCTTGAAAAAATAATTTCGAAAATCTAAGTGATTTTTAGGAAAATTAATTTTGATCAAGGAAAATTAAATTAATCAAATTATTTAACATGCATATGATATTTTGGAAATTAATTTTCAAGTCAAACAATTGACTCAATGGGTAATTAAACTTCAAAATTGGACCTGAGTTCGAAAATTGGGCATAAGAACCAAAAATCGAGACTAAGACCCAAAAATTGGTTGAACCGGGCCTGGTATGTGAAATCGAGTCGGCGGTCCTATTGATGGAAGGACCGAAGCAGTCAGGCTATGATTGGCCCAAATCGAACTGACAACAGTCGAACCTGCTCGAGGTGTTGTGAGGGTGTCGCACTTGCAATGGCATACCGGACATGATAGTGCCATCGGTAGTGGCATTTCGGTGGTCGGCAGGTGGTCCTTCAGTGGTTAAGCAGTAGAGGAATCACACTTCTATCAGGACTCTACCAGATAATTTGATTCTAGATTAATTATTCCAAAAATAATATTATTTTAATAGATTTAATATTAAATATAATTTAATACTTATCTTGATAGTATTTTATTAATTTAATATTAAAGTGATTATCTTAATATTATATTAAATTTAATATTAGATTAATTTAATCTAATATTTATCTTGATAAGTATTATATTAATTTAATATTAAAATGATTAAGTTTAATCATATTTGAACTCTCTAAATTCTCCCTATATAAAGACAGTCATGAGCCATTATTTTTGACACACTTGAATTCAAGAGTAAGTTGTAGAGAAAAAATTCTCTAGAAAAAATTATTTTAGAAAAATTCTAGATATATTTTTCTTATTTACAACTGACCCTAAAGTTTAGAGAAATTACAAAACTACCTCACTGGTAATTTTGTGAAAAATTTTCCGATTCAAAGCAAGCCCACACTCGATATACGTGAGCTTGACGATAGCGGAGAAGATTACTCAGTCGAAGTGTTCATCCTAGGCGAATCGAAAATGTAAAATTTTTTGGAAAATTTTTTAATTCAAACCAAGTTTTTTTTTTGGAAAAATTTTAAAAACTCTAGTTTTCTCTTAAATGTATTTTTCGCTGCATTTTTTAAATCTAATTTTCTAACAATTGGTATCAGAGCTCGGTGGTGCTCTATCTATAAGTATAAACAGATAATAAAAATAGATTTCTCTACTTCTTAAATGATTTGATTACATAGAAAGTGACATTCTTTAGATCTTATTCATGTTTTGAGTTATATATGGGAATCGATGTGATATTATATATTTGTTATATGATTTTCATTTAATGTCAAGGTTGTGGTTCTTAAGAAATAACTTGTGGACTATCATCTCCATGGAGGACTGTTTCTTTTTTTTTAAATTCATAGAATTCTTGTGAGCCAAAAACGGACATAGGACTTAAATGTAATTTTTTTCAAAAAGAATCCTTAACGAGGAGAAGATAGAGCGATGGTGGTTGGAAACCTAATGAATTCCTTATGGTGACAAAATGTGTACTTTTTGTTTTACATTTATTTTTTAAAAAATGAACAATAGAAACCTTGGCTGGCAATTTTATTTTAATTATCCACCTCTCTCTATATATATATTTGTTTAGCAATTGTTCATGTTATAATATGATATATATGTACGAGATGATCCATAGTTGATCGAATAAAGATAAGAAGTGTGGTAATATGAAAATACATGTGTTGTATTGTTCCATTCACTTCTTTAAGTTATTCGATTACTGTGAGAAGTGTGGTAATAAGAAGGTGCATGTCTAGGATTGGCTATGGCAAGGAAAGACTTTTTTTTTATGTGATCAAATTTGACTCACCTCCCTTTCCTAGGACCTTACCTAGTGCACAGTTCACATTCACTTCTTCAATTTTTCCCTTAAAAGAAAAACTGGAGAGAATCAAAATTATTTGTTTTTATGATTAATTTTTGTAAATAAATTGTCATTGCATGTCATGCATATATCGGAAGCATGTCAAATAGATTAGGTAAGAATGTCACTAGGACTATTGTATGATCATTCTTCAAATCTATGATACAAAAATCTTGCACGTTTTTAAAATATTGAGTGTGAGAAGACCCCTGAACAAGACCTGGGGCCTTCACTGATGATCCCTAAGTGATAACATGAAAAAGTTTTGAGTCAGTTCCTACCCTGGCCGCACCCCAAGGTAAAGTTTATCATGTGGGTTCAATGGATAAGATTTCCTTTTAAGGACAACTAGTCATGCATGACTCTCAATGAGATTGTCCCAAGATGACTCACAAATGAAAGCATGCTCATGATAGGTGTTGATTCAATTGTTACACACTCAAGATCATCTATTATTAAATAGTTTCTTAAGAAACAATATTTAAGCTAAATATGATTGTCAAACATTAAATGATGTGGAGTCTTGAGAATTAAGATTTATGAATTGATTGGATGTAATCTATGTTCTTGCTAGTTAATCCTAGGACCTCAAGGTGACATAATTGATGGGTGTGAGAATGATTATAGAAATGAAAAAAATATTTTTCAAGGTTTTAATACAAGATGCATTCATCATATTACATTCTTGATATGTTGAAATGAAAAAATTTGCTTAAAACAAAAATAATTTTCAGTTCAAATATGTCTGATGCTCCTCTTATTAGCATTCTTACTAAGAATAAATTGAATGGGGATAAATTTTGAGAATGGAAATGAAATTTACTAATAGTTCTCAACTGTGAGAAACAAAAATTTATCCTTGACAAACCTTGCCCACCTGAAGCTCAGCCCAAATAGAGAAATCGTTGGAGAGATTCTGACTCAATTGCTATATGTTATATGTTAGCGAGCATGAGTAGTGTGATGCAACAACAACACAAGAATTTTCGTATTGGCAAAGAGATCATGAAAAATTTTGAGGATTTTCTTGGAGGCCAAGTCGTATTGTCTCAACAATCCACTATTACAAATTTCATGAACTCTCAACAGAAACTTGGCACTCCAATCAAAGAACATATGCTTAAGCTTATGGGATTCTTTGTGAAAGTGGAGGAAAATGGGTTTGAACTAGACGTGAACACTATAACTGAAATAGTGTTCAAATCGTTAACCAATGAGTTCACTAGATTTAAGGCCGCTTACAAATTGGGGAAAAGGCACTTACCTTGACTTAGCTCATGAAAAGAATTACAATCCTATTAGTTGTTGCTGAATGGTGGTAAGCCAGTTCATGAGAAACTTGAGGCAAACTTAACTGTGGGCTTCTCATCCTCTAAGGGGAAGTATACATCTAAGGGAAAGAAGAAACCGACTAAGTTTTCAGTTCCACCTTCGTTTGGATAGGAAGAAGACTAAGAATCCAAAGGATCTTAAAAAGATCAAATGTTTCTTTTGTAACAGGAAAGGGCACTTCAAATCTAACTACAAGGAGTATTTGGATTACCTAGTCGAAAGGGAAAAGCTATGAAACTCTTTGTGGTTAAAGCTTTCTTAGTGGAAGAATCAATTGACAACTAGGTTATTGATTCTGGAGCCACTAACCATGTCTGTGTTTCTTTATAGGGGTTCTGTGAAACGAGAAGTCTGCGTGATAAAAGCCTCTCGTTACAAACCATAAATGGGAGCTATGTTTCAGCCGAAGCAGTGGGAGAAGTTATTTTACATTTTGATAATTTTAGGAAGATTATTTTAAAGGACATATTTTGTGTATCTCATTTTGAGAAGAACTTAATTTTTGTAGCATGTTTATTTAATGACAGTTATTCTGTGACATTTAATAAAGGGATTGTTATTCATAGAAATTGTTTTTTAATCCGTAAAGGATGGATGAAAAATAATCTCTACTTTGTCAAATGAAATAACCACTCAATACTTCAAATTGAAATGGAGAATAAGAAGCTTAAAACTTCTCACTCTAATAAGAGGTAACTATGGAACTTAAAACTTGGTCATATTAACTAAGAAAGAATCACTAGACTCATGAAAGATGGTCCCTTAAGTATGCTTAAAAAAGTTATTCTTCCACAATGTGAATCTTTCTTAGAAAGTAAAATGACTAAGTGGTCTTTTAATGCAAAAGGTACAAGGGCCAACCAACCCTTAGAACTTGTGTACACTGATGTATGTGGTCCCATGAGTATCAGTGCACGAGGAGGTTACGATTATTACGTGACTTTCATCAACGACTATTCTTTATATGGATATGTGTATTCAATGCACCGCAAAAGAGAAACCTTTGATAAATTTTGAGAGTTTCATGCGGAAGTGGAAAAGTAATTAGATTTATCCATAAAGAATATTCAGTCTGACCGAGGTGGGAAATATTTGTCTGACGAGTTCTTAGGATACCTCATAGAGAATGCGATCTTATCCTAATTTACTATGCCAAGCACTCCATAGCAGAATGGCACAGTTGAGAGAAGGAACATAACCTTGCCTGACAATGTAAAACTGTTCACAACTCTCAACTTCCTTCTGGAGATATGCGATATAGACGACTTGCTATATTCTGAATAAGGTGTCAACCAAGTCTGCTTGTAAGACTCCTTATGAACTGTGGCATGGAAACAGACCCGCTCTAAATCACTTTAGAATATGGGTTTTTTCAATATACGTTCTGGATAAGGATGCAAAGAAGTTGGATGCACAGATAGAATTGTGCATGTTTGTAGGATATCTAAAAGGAACAAAAGCTGGATTATTCTACATTCCAAAAGATAATACGATTAAAGTTTCTACTCATGCTACTTTCCTTGAGGAAAGCTATATGGATAATTTTAAGCCTCGAAGTAAAGTGGTACTCGATGAACTTTCAGAAGTTGTAGAATAATCATCAAGTTCAATTCTCAAGAAAGTTGTAGACAAGCCTACAAATAATCAACAATATAGGGGAATCCGTCATAAAGGTATTTTTCTTATTTACAACTTGACCCTAAATTTAGAAAAATCACAAAATTTACCCCATTGGTAATTTTGTGGAAAATTTTCTGATTCAAAACGAGCCTACACTCGGCAGATGTAAGTTTGAGGATAGCAAAGAAGACTACTCAGTCAAAGCGTTCATCCTAGACGAATCGAAAAGGTACAATTTTGATTAAGTGTTTATTACTTTAGATATCACAACCATTTTTTTTTTTTGGAAAATTTTTAAAACTCTGATTTTCCCTTAAACTTATTTTCTGTTGCATTTTCTGAACTCAATTTTCCAAAATAACCTTAAGCAACAAGCCTAGCCTTGTTTTTCACTATGTTACCACTCTCATCTAGTTTGTTCATAAAAACTCATTTAGTACCTATAGTAGATTTATCATAAAGTCTTTCAACTAGAGCCCATACTTTACTTTTCTCAAATTGATTTAACTCTTCTTGCATAGCCAATATCCAATATTCATCATTTAATGTTTCTTTGATATTTTTAGGCCGATAAATGCAACTTAATTACATTTGTTTCTAAGAGAAGATCTAGTAGTTACCCCGTTGGATGGATCTTTCAAAATTTTACCATCCTTCACATAGTTGTACTCCGTTGGATGATTGACTTCCCTTTCCTCTAAAGTAAGCTCCTTTAGAGCATCTTGAGTTTGATTTTGTATCTTTTCACTTGATGATTGATCAGCTTTTTCATCATTCTTAAAAATTCCTACATCATCATCAACAATACAAGAATCCTTTCTAGGAAAAAGGTTAGAATCATCGAAAACAACATGTATAGACTCTTCAACCACTAAAGTTATTTTGTTAAAAACTTGGATAAGCTTTAGAATTTAAGGAATAGCCAAGAAAGATTCTTTCATCACTTTTTTGCATCAAATTTGTCAAGAATGTCTTTTTTTCATTATTTAAAACAAAACACTTACATCCAAAAGGATGAAAATAGCTAATGCTAGGTTTTTTGTTTTTGAAAAGTTCATATGGAGTTTTCTTCAAAATAAGCTTAATCATTACTCGATTTACAATATAGAATTTGTTGTCTGTGGCTTTCGTCCAAAAATATTTTGGCAAATTGTTTTCACGAAGCATGATTCTAGCCAGTTTTTCTAAAGTTATATTTTTTTCTCTCAACAACTCCATTTTGTTGAGGGTCCTAGGTGTTGAAAAATTATGACTAATACAATTTGAGTTGTAAAAATTATCAAAACCAAGATTTTGAAATTTGGTTCCATGGTCACTTCTAACACGAGTGATAGAGTAACATTTTTCATTTTGATTAACTTTTGAAAATGTGATGAATTTCTCTAAATCTTCATCTTTAGCACTTAAGAATAGAACCCAAGTAAATCTAGAGTAGTCATATACAAGTACAAATGCATATTTTTTCCACCCAAGCTAGTTGTTCTAATAGGTCCAAAAACATCAATGTGAATTAATTGTAAAACTCTACTAGTAGATACATCATTAAAAGGTTTAAAAGAAACTCTTTTATTTTTGCCTTTAGTACATGCATCACAAACTTAATCTAAGTCAAAATTATTTTTTGGTAATCCTCTTACTAAGTCATTTTTAGCTAATTTATGCAATATGTTCATCCTAGCATGTCCCAATTTTCTATGTCACAACTAGGAAGTGTTTTCATTCTTGGCTATAAGGCAAACATTTGAATCATGTAAGTCATATAGATGCACCATGTAAATGTTTCCTATCCTATACCTACAAGCACAATCTTATTAGACACAATGTCAATAACTTTACAACCATTTGACTCAAATGACATTGAGACTTTTACTGCACAATTGACTATTACTTAAAAAATTATGCTTAAGATCGTTGACATATAAGACATTTTTAATAAAATTGAAGAGTTTTTACCAATAGAGTCAATTTCTTCAATGAGTCCTTTGGAGTTATCATCAAACGTAACTTCTCCTCCAATATGAATAATTTTCTCTGTTGAAGTAAGGAGGCTTGGAGATAGATTGAGATTCTTCATAGAAACATACCTGGAAATGGACGTCATTTGTTGTAGGTTCAGTTGGTGATAATTGAGCTTCCTCAAGGATTTTCTCTTGGTGGTTAAACCATATTTAGAGGCTAGCTATGATACCAATTATTAGCTCGATCACTCAACTGAAATTAGCCAAGTGGGGGGTGAATTGGCCTTTTAAAATTTTGTGAAAGCAAAGAGAAAAAAATGAAACAATGAACTCAATGATTTATAGTGGTTCATCCTCAACTACCTACTCCACTACCTTAGCTTTCCACAACTAAAGATTTTTCCAAATTCACTAATTTGATTAACCTGTGAGGATAAGGTTTAACCTTACAACTCCCTTAAGATTTCTACACAAATCTTAAGACACAAACCCTCTCAAAGACAAACAATTAAGAAAAAAAAGAAATAATCCTTACAAGATAAGGGTGTTTGCCAATTAAGCACTAATACAAAGAAAAACACTTGAGCTAATAAAAGAAAACAATAGATTCTCACAAGTGTATACAAGAAAAATATGAAGAACTTAAGCACAAAGGTTGATAGGATAGCTTTTTTTTATCTTTTTGCACTCTCTTGTTGTTGTTGAACCTTTTGAAGATGGTATTTATACTCCCAAACTGATTTTCAACTGTTGTGGTTGTTCTAGAATTGAATAGAGCCATCGTAGATGAAAATACCAATGCATTTATGTCACCTGCAACAACAGTTATTGATACTTTTTATAGGTATCAATACTATTAGCATTTAATGCAATAGTATAGTTACTGTTATCCCTATTTACATCAATACCAAAGGAAATTTATTGATACCTGATAAAAGGTATTGATGTTTTTTTTTATGGGTATTGATACTTTATGTGTTTGTTCAAAAATCCTTCGAAGTTAAAATGCAAAATCCATATCGATACTAACCAAGGTATCGATAAAATTATCTAGGTATCAGTACTTAATTATAAGTATCGATACTCAATGTGTTTGCTTAAAAATTTCTTCGAAGTCAGAATACAAAACTGTATCGATACTAGTAAAAGTGTCGATAAAAATGCATGGGTTTCAATACTAACTAATAAGTATCGATAGTTTTTGTTTAGGGATCAGTTTGCACTTTGTTTAAAATGTTTGAAAGGTTTTGAACTTGTCTAAAATATTTCTAAGTGTTCAAATTATTTTTCAAAATATTTGGAGTTTTAGAAAGACTTTGAAATGAATTTACTTTGAGATTAATTCTTTATTCAAAAACCATCTTTATTCAAAAATCTTTTATTTATTATATCAAAATAATTTATTAAATAAAGCTTGGTTTAACAGTAGTTAAATATACCTAACAATTCAAACCAATTAAGCATAACAATTTTACAGCAATTTAAATATACTTAACAACTTAAATATAAGAATTCTAGACAAATTAAAAAGTTCCATAAGAATCTAACATAACTTAATTACTTAACTCATGCTAATTGTATATATTATAATCTACCATAAAATTAGTCACACATTTAGGGTTTAAACTCAATATTATTAATATAAAAAATTACATTATAATAACATAAATGTATATAGAAATACATATCATTAATAAGCTACCTTAATTATATAATGTTAATTGTATATATTATAATCTATCATTAAATTAGTTCACATTCAAGGTTTAAGTTGCATATCATTAATATCATAAATGTATGATAATTATTATACATTCGTAATTTACTTATGTACATCAATTGATATATTATATGTAGTTAAATATGTATGTATATTGTTTTTTAATATAATATGTATTAATATAATTATATCTCAAATGTTATAATGTAAATTCATATTATGATATTTATTTTAATTATATAAATATTATTTTAGTTTTTTGTTAAAAGTAATTTAATTAATTAAGTTGATCAAATAATAAAAGAGATAGATATAAATTTAGGGATTCTAAGTATCCATCGCCAGATAGGTTTACGGATTAGTCACTACCACTAGCCGATGACACCTTGATTTTGATAAATATATATAAATTTTCCTAATAAAAATAATATATTTAATTTTAATATTAATTATTATATTTAGTTTTAGAAAATATTTAATTAGTTTTTAATTAATCATTTATTCATTTGTGTAAATCATAATCAATATTTAAGGCAACTATTGATCGTTAAAGCATGGCTTTATACCTAAAAGGTTTTTAGGTTCAAATGTTGTTGGAAGCATTTATTTGATAACCAATAAATTTGAATTAGATATCTAATCGGAATTGACAACCTTAATTACTTTATAAAATTATCTAACTTTTGATAAATTCTTTATTGAATTGAGACCAAATTGAAGATGATATTAATTTAATAAAAACCTTAAATATTAATATAAATCATCGCTTTAAAGCATAATAAATAATAACATTAAATTAAAAAAAACTTAGTTGCTAATTAATTAGAATGATAGATCATATCGAAGTGTTAATCAAATATACACCAATCAAATAATTAAATGTTCAATTAACGTTTCATGCATCAAAATAAAACAAAATAATTACACCCAAGTTAATAGTGGTTAAAAGTAACATTGCATCACATATGCATCAAAAGAAAACACCTTGTTTTTTTTTTATACCAACAAGAATGGTAATACAGTTTGAACATGTACGAAAACAGAAAAGCTTTAACTATTTCTTTATTCAAATCAAGACAACACTTTGAATTTTTTATTTATTGTTTATTATTTCTATTATTTTGTTTTTTTACTTAGTAAGTCAAATGGAAGATTAGAATTAAATACAATTAAGTTAGTGTTGGAAAAATTGCATTTTATGGCAACTTTGAGGCATATTCTCAATAGATAAAGGTAGAGAGTTGAATCATAATTTTATGGTTTCATATTCTACCCCATGAGACCTTTACAACGGTATATTATATGCTCAAATTGGTTGAGTGATGAATGAGAAATTGATGCTCAAAGTAAGCTACTTAGAAATATTGTTGAGGAAAAATAAAAGGCTTAGATCCCATATTGGTTAAATACCAAGTGTAAGATGTATTTATATATGTGAACTCTCTTGAAAAGTAATTAAATAACTAAACTTGTAGCTTTGTCTCATGCGTAGGGGTGCAAGTCCAAACCTGATGGCCGGTCAAGCCCATATGGGCCTGCGAATATTTTAGCCAAATATGAATTCATTTTTCCTCTACAAACAAAATCTGTTTATATATGAAAACTTATCTTATTGATTTGATTCCATTAAATTTGTTAAATTTTTTATTTAATGGCAGATTTTAGAGATATTTTTTCCAAAATTTCAACACTCTCCATGCCTATAAAAGGCCATGATTCTAAAGGGTTTTTACACACTTTCATATTCCCTCATAATTTCTCTTACCAAAATTCTGTTATTCTAAAAAATCTCTTTTTCCATCCTTCGTATTTTATAAATATTCCAATGATAGAAAAGGACATTGTCCGTTCAATTGATCGTGGTAGATGTGCTACTACTTCGATCACTACTGTTGTTGTATCATAGGAGACTTTAGACCAACGTTACACCAAGTACCGTAGCAGCAGCCGAATCTATCTTAAGGAAACCGTGTTTCACGGGCCTCAACGTTTTGTAAAATCTCAATTCTCCTTTATTTCAATTGTTTATTATGGTTTTATTTGATTTTCATATTTGATAAATTAACTATAAATAATAATGTTCATAATTTATTTTATATGTGTTTATTTGTAATTAATTATTTTTGTTTGCTAATGTGTTTTGTCTAACAATCTTAAGACAGATATGCTAATTTGCAATTTTCTAATCTGACACAACACCAAGGCAAAAAAGAAAAAAAATTACATATTTTTTTCGAAAATAAATTTTTTTAAAAAAAATAAATCTGTTTTGGGATTTCCCCACCGTTCAACAGATTTCCTATTTCCTTCTATTATTTTTTATTTTCTATTTTCAAATATTTATTAAAACTAATAAAATCTGTTTTGAAATTTTACCCACCGTTTAACAGATTTTATTCGATTTTGTTTCCAAATTAAAAATAGGTAAAATCCGTTTTAGGATTGATTCCCTCGTTCAATAGATTTTATTCCATTAATTTGATTTTATTTCCAAACGGGAAATTAAAAGTAAAATAAAAATCGTTTCGGGATTGATTCCCTCCGTTCAACGATTTTATTCTAAAATTGTTTTATTTCAAAAAACGAGTAAAATAAAATCGTTTCGAGATCGATTCCCGCCGTTCAACGATTTTATTCCAAATTTGTTTTATTTCCAAAAATGAGTAATATAAAAATCGTTTCGGGATTGATTCCCGCCTTTCAACGATTTTATTCCAATTTTGTTTTATTTCCAAAAATGAGTAAAATAAAAATATTTTCGGGATTAATTCCCGCCGTTCAACAATTTCATTCCAAATTTGGTTTATTTCCAAAAAAGAGATATTAAATTAAATAAAATCTGTTTTGGGATTTATTCCGCCGTTTAAAAAGATTTTGTTTGATTTTATTTTGTTTCCAAATTCGAACTAAATTAAATAAATCTGTTTCAGGATTTATTATCGCCGTTTAACAAGATTTTATTCAATATTGTTTTGTTTCCAAACAAAGACGTAATCAAACAATTCTATTTCGGGATTTATTCCTGTCGTTTAATGGATTTTATTTTTATTTAATGATATAATTTTGTTTCGGGATTTAATCCTGCCCTTTAACAAAAATTAATTTTGATTTTGTTTCAGAATTTTATTCTGTCGTTTAACAAATCAAAGGGAAACTTTTTTGTTTATGGTAGCCTTAATTGTGGCTTTAAATTGAATTAAAAGAAATTTATCGACGGTGAATTAAAAAGACAATATGAAAATGCATGTCTAGGATTGGTTCCTTGAAAGACTTGGTATTTCAGCGTGCAGAGTGCACCACCTCTCTTTTAGGGTTACCTATCTGGTGCATTATTTATTTTATTTTTAGTTAGACCGTATAAACTTTTGTTTCGGGTTTTATTAGATTCCTGTCGTCTAAGAAAAGTTGATAAGTTTTCTAATTATGGTTTTGTTTCTTAACAGAAAAATGGAGACTCCCACCAATTCGATCAATTCGTAATCTAAAGTTTTGGTTCAAATGCAATCTTTGATCCAAAACTCAGTATTGTAGGTTGCGTGTAACACCCCAAACTCGGCCTAAACATTAGGGCCGAATCTGATGATGTCACATTATAACACCCCTTACCCGTATTCTACGCTGGAATAGGGTATGAGGCATTGCCAGAATAAATACACTTATAAACATATTAAATCGAGTTATAAAATTTCATCCAAATTAAAAACTTTCAAATTATTATCTTCGAGTTGCTAATTAGGGTTTACGAGGCCCAATACATACCTATTCATATGCTCAATATATCCGTTAAATCAATCCAATATTGAAGAATCCACTTTAAGTCAGAATCAATATTAATCACAATCATAAATCTTTTCATGTTATTTTCATATATCACTAACTGAACTTTGAATGTCAATTTACGAATATGTAATTCACTAACACATTCTGGTATACACAATGTTTAATTGATGAAATCATTTAATTGAGCTAAATTTCATATTCACTCCAAATTTTCTTCTGTATCCATAAATACTTTCACTTACCATTTAGCTAGCCAATTCCTCGAACCAAGCTATCACACAATAATAATACATCACCTGTGCTTCATGAATTCAATATTCGAATCTTATCACCATAAATTCATGTCATTCGAATACTTAAAATTTATTCAAGCATATATTATTACGTTTCATATACCAAGCATATGTCAAAATTACGAATACGTAATCAATTCATTTGTCATTTATTTGACTAGCAAATTAATCTCAAAATTCATAACATTCCATTACTTAAGATATGTCATAAAACACTCCTTCAACATAAACTAGCACCATGGCCGAATTTTTAGTATACTATTTATTCCCCTTTTTCGAATCACATAACAAAATATTACAAATATGTATATATTTGAAAACTATAATTATGCATCAACTTACCAACATCAGTTAATTCATGAGCCACTCATGACACCGTTTCATGCCAAATATACCACACGCATATGCTATGAAACTTTGTTTTCTCTCATGAGTTGACCATGACCAATAATGCACCAATATAAGCATCACTCCTATTTCAACATTTATCGATTATAATCAGACATTTAACCAATTATACACAATTCATTCATATAACATTCTTAAATAACATTCATATACCTTATTGTCCACCTCCTCCTCTCCATCCCACAACCTTTATCTATATAACATTCTTAAATAGCATTATACATAATTTCACTATTCACTTATATTTAAATTCAAAGTTGTCTAGTCGAGTTACAGTCACTAAATTATTTTTATCCAAATCTACAGAGCTCCAAATTAAGTTCCGTTAATTTTCCCCGAAACTAGACTCTCATATCTTCTTACCATAAAATTTTCAGAATTTAGTACAGTTTATTTTTTAAAGTCACCTATGTTTCACTGCTCAACATCTCTGACCTCTCTTCACTAAAAATGAATTATCTCATTGTACAGAATTCAGATGATATTTCCGTTTATTTCCTTTGAACTAAGCATATAAATTATAACTCATAATTATTTTTGTATAACTTTAATTATTTTCCAAAATCAGAATAGGTGATTCTGAAATCAATCCGACCCTGCCTCACTAAAATTCAAATATCTCAAAATATATAACTCTTTTGCTTGCTCTGTTTCTTTTATGTAAAAATAAACTCATTAAGCTTTCATTTCATATCTTATTCACTCTCTAATTTAATTTTCACCATTTTTGGTGAGTTTTCAAAGTCACACTATTGTTACTGTCCAAAACTATTTTGTTGCTAATTTTACTTTTTCATAATTTCACTTTTTCACTTTCAATCATTATTCAATTCAATTCCACACATATATTCATCATTCAATCACACTTAACCGTTACATGATCTCATGTATTTTCACTTAGTCAATTTCCCGATGAACACTTCGGAATAATAACAGATACACGGTGGATTCAGCACACAGCAACCACCCTTTGTAATCAATTATATCCGGTGGGATCAGCACATAGCAATCACCTTATAATTAATGATACCGGTTCACATAGTAACTTGCACATAGTACTACACATGTGACCATCACTATCCGATACACGTAGTAGCCTGCACATAGTACTACACACGTGATCGAAGCTATCCGGTACGCATAGTAGCCTGCACATAGTACTACACATACGACCTATCATTCTGGTACACGTAGTAGCCTGCACATAGTACTACACACGTGACCATCACTTTCACTTTCACATAGTGGCCTACACACAGTCCATGCCACACATGTAATCATTTCTGTCACTTCATTCGTATCCCTTTTTATTTCGAATGTTCAATCGAGAAATTTCTCACTTTTTCTCATTTTTTCCTTTTTCACTAATCAAAGTCAATTCCTTGTCTTTCTTGACTTATAATAACACATTTAACTTATTTAACACTCACATTATTCAATCCAGGCCAAAAATCATATTTTGGCAACATTACATTTTTGCCCCTAAAGTTTTACAAAATTACAATTTTGCCCCTAGGCTCAGAAATTAAACTTTATTCCTTTTTCTTATGTTTTATGACACGCTGAACATTTTTCCCTTATATGACAACATCAAATTCTCACTCTAACACTTAATTATGAACATTAGGTATTTTTACCAATTATGTCAATTTACTCGTTTTCACTTAAAATCGACTAGCAAAAGTTATTTAACATAATTTCAAGCTTCATATTCTACCATAAAACATCAAAATAAATATATTTCACCTATGGTTATTTTTCCAAATATGAACACTAGATTAAATTGTTGCTAGAATAAGTTAAATCAAGTTACCAGGACTAAAAATGTAAAGAACATTAAAAACGGGACTTGAAATCACTTACTATGGAGCTTGGAAGCTTGAAAACCCTAAATATGGCTTCCCCCTTACTGATTTCGTTCACCATGGAGAAGATGGACAAATTTTTGGCTATTTTGGCCTTTTTAATTCTTTTAATTACTAAATGACCAAAATGCCCCAACTTAAAATTTTCCTATTTCACTTATCTCTTGTCCATTTTTGTCCAAAAAGTTAATCAATGGTCTAATTACCATTTAAGGACCTCCAATTTAAAATTTCATAACAATTGGACACTTCTAACATGTAGAACTCAACTTTTGCACTTTTTACAATTTAGTCCTTTTGACTAAATTGAGTACCCAAACGTCAAAATTTTCAAACGAAATTTTCACGAAATTATTTTGTGAAATCGTAGACCATAAAAATATAATGAAAATAAATATTTTTTCTTGTCGAATTTGTGGTCCCAAAACCATTATTCCGACTAGCCCAAAATTCGGGCTGTTACAACTCTCCCCCTTTAGGAATTTTCGTCCTCGAAAATCTTACCAGATAGTAGATTAATGATTTGCTTCCATACAGTACATTTCAAATTCACACATGATTTTGGACTTTCATATCTTTTATAGATAATCACATAAATTCATAAGAAAATCAGGATAGCGATATTTCAGCATATGAAGCTACACAAAGTATCGAAAAATTACAATCCATATAGAATGATATCCATTCCTATGATAAAATAAAATGTCTAGAAAGATCAATGTCACTCATAATTAATGGAATCCAAAGTAACAGAAGCAATATAATCTTCACGTATATTCAATAGAACAATAACCAGTAGAAACAAAATATTAGCCTCACACAGACTTTACTGTCGATTTTCATATTCACACAAGGGAATAAATACCAAAAAAATATGGAAATGTCGAACATAACCCAAACAAACCAATAATTCTTTCATCTATTAATATGTTTAGCTAATGTTCTCATACGATAAGAATTCTTTTTGAAACTAAACAGTCACATATACTTCTGAGGATAATTGTACACACAGAATGTCTAAAAGGAATCATAGTAATTACCCCATTATAGCTACTGTACTCAGCTATTAATACAATACAAACATTACTCAATTGTCTAATTCTGTCATCAGAATTTTCACATTATCTCTTTACTAACAGAAATCGATCCAGAAAAGCTTTTGGTTAATTCTTTATTTAAATAACATACTTGAATAAATCATTTAATCGGATTTAACTTCTTTTGTGACAATAATTTTGCATAATCTGAGTAGTTTTCAAAACTATCCAATATCTCTCTTTTTATATTGTCTTCATTTTCTAATCCATTCACTTTTCTGACCACATTATTAATCTTCCGTACACAAACTTCTGTAACACTACACTCGTAAGCTTATTCAACCAACATCTTACAAATTTCATTGTAATATTTTACTGATATGGGGGGTGAGTGTAGTAAAGCCTCAGATTTATCTTACACATAAATGCTCATGACACATACTATCACAAATAGCCAATTCATTACTAATTTCACATTCTTAAAGCATTTAATAAACATTGTTTTTAATCACTTTTGTTCTCAACACATAATTCATATTCCAACTCAAATCACTAATTCACAATCGAAATTTCTATATACCATCATAATCCAAATATCATAAGTCATGTGCTCATATAATTATAACATTTATCAATAACAAAATGTTATACTCTTTGATCCATGCCTTTATGAGTTTCAACTCATAATCAATACATTTTCACTCAAACATTTAAGTGTTTACTTCTATACTGTTAGAATTAATTCAGTTAAAAAACATATCTATCTCATCAAGATAATTTTTTTCATAAAACAATACTGATGAGGGGGTGAAGGTGAAGACATAAAGCTTTTAACTTACTCTCATAGATACACATATATATATGACTTTGCATTCATCATCAATGTAATACCATCATAACCACGTAGTTAATTCCAAACAAATTAACACATCTATTTATTATGAATATTTTCTGCCACCCACAATTTCACACAATGAATTTATTTACTCGAGCTCAATATTAATATCTATTTAAATTTCGATACTTACCGACATTTATTCAATTAGAGAACGTCTTACAGAATTGAGTACTTCATTTTCTCTATGCCATAGTCCAACTATGATCTTACACAAATTTACATATTGATGTCATAGCCCGGCTATGGTCTTACACAGTAGCACATATCACACCGATGCCATATCTCAGATATGGTCTTATACGAAAATCACAAATCACATGTTGCCATGGTCCAACCATGGTCTTTTTCGTTAATTCATCACATATCACTGAACGAAAATACTCATTCTTGCGTTCTAAATTTAATCTTCCAATTCAATTTTCATACTATTATAATATTCATGGTTTAATAGTAAAGACATAAAAAAATATATTATTTTCTTTAACTTAACAATTAAACATAAGATTCTACCATATGCACATACTGATTTCACTTATTCTAACAAATATACATAAACACACATTCCATCTATTTAAGTAAATTCGCTTACCATATTCACTTAATCAAATATGTTGAGAACATAGCATCATATAAGCACCAACATACTTGGATGAGCTTATCACAATATAAGCTTTTTTTTAACTTATGATCATCTCTTTTCATACTTTCTGAAATATAAATTTTTTTTTCATTCTGACTATCTATCTTCATACTCATAAGTGCACCGAATTTATTCTCTTAGTTGAGGACATGCTTAGTTACATATAACTCAAATCACATCTCGATAATTCAATTCACTTTAATAAAACAACTGTATTGATTTCAAATATCAAACACTAACATATCAAGATACTATTTTCTTCATGCTGAGGATACAGCTCAAACACACAATCTTTCAACATTCTTTTAGCATGCAAACCAAAGATCCTTTAACCATATTAGTTTAAGGAAACAGATATTTTGATTGAACTCACTAACTTTAATCAAATTTACTTGAGGAAAAATTCAATCATATAATTTTAAGTTTATTCTTTCATTATTTATACCTTTCTAAATTTCGTTTCATCATAAACACATTTCAATTACCTCAATATAAATTTTCAGCATTATTGAAAGCAGCTCGGTTAGAAGTCATCTCTATCTTAACAGAACAATTTCCTTAGAGGCAGAAGGTATTACACTATCACGAGTAATAATATGACATATATAGCTAAACTCACATACCCTATGTTAGTCCGAGAACCGACTAAACCATAACTCTGATACTACTAAATGTAACACCCCAAACCCGACCTAAATATTAGGGCCGAATCTGGTGATGTCACATTGTAACACCCCTTACCCGTATTCTATGCTGGAATAGGGTACAAGACATTACCAGAATAAATACACTTATAAACATATTAAACCGAGTTATAAAATTCCATCCAAATTAAAAACTTTCAAATTATTATCTTCGAGTTGCTAATTAAGGTTTACGAGGCCCAATACATACCTATTCATATGCTCAATATATCCATTAAATCAATCCAATATTGAAGAATCCACTTTAAGTCAGAACCAATATTAATCACAATCATAAATCTTTTCATGTTATTTTCATATATCACTAACTGAACTTTGAATGTCAATTTACGAATATGTAATTCACTAACACATTCTATGTAATTCACTAACACATTCTGGTATACACAATATTTAATTGATGAAATATTTAATTGAGCTAAATTTCATAGTCACTCCAAATTTTCTTCTATATCCATAAATGCTTTCACTTACCATTTACCTAGCCAATTCCTCGAACCAAGCTATCACACAACAATAATACATCACCTGTGCTTCATGAATTCAATGTTCGAATCTTATCACCATCAAATCCATGTCATTCGAATACTTAAAATTTATTCAAGCATATATTATTACGTTTCATATACCAAGCATATGTCAAAATTACGAATACGTAATCAATTCATTTGTCATTTATTTGACTAGCAAATTAATCTCAAAATTCATAACATTCCATTACTTAAGATATGTCATAAAACACTCATGCAACATAAACTAGCACCATGGCCGAATTTTTAGTATACTATTTATTCCCCTTTTTTCGAATCACATAGCAAAATATTACAAATATGTATATATTTGAATACTATAATTATGCATCAACTTACCAACATCAGTTAATTCATGAGCCAGTCATGACACCATTTCATGCCAAATATACCACACGCATATGCTATGAAACTTTATTCTCTCATGAGCTGACCAGTAATGCACCAATATACGCATCACTCCTATTTCAACATTTATCGATTATAATCAGACATTTAACCAATTATACACAATTCATTCATATATTTTATTGTCATCCTCCTCCTCTCCATCTCACATCCTTTATGTATATAACATGCTTAAATAGCATTATACATAATTTCACTATTCACTTATATTTAAATTCAAAGTCTAGTCGAGTTACAGTCGCTAAATTATTTTTATCCAGATCTACAGAGCTCCAAATTAAGTTCCGTTAATTTTCCCCGAAACTAGACTCTCATATATTCTTACCATAAAATTTTCAGAATTTTTGTCTTAGACAATTAGTACATTTTATTCTTTAAAGTCACCCCTATTTCACTGCTCAATATCTTTGATCTATATTCACTCCAAATTTTCTTCTATATCCATAAATGCTTTCACTTACCATTTACCTAACCAATTCCTCGAACCAAGCTATCACACAACAATAATACATCACCTGTGCTTCATGAATTCAATGTTCGAATCTTATCACCATAAATCCATGTCATTCGAATACTTAAAATTTATTCAAGCATATATTGTTACGTTTCATATACCAAGCATATGTCAAAATTACGAATACGTAATCAATTCATTTGTCATTTATTTGACTAGCAAATTAATCTCAAAATTCATAACATTCCATTACTTAAGATATGTCATAAAACACTCCTTCAACATAAACTAGCACCATGGCCGAATTTTTAGTATACTATTTATTCCCCTTTTCGAATCACATAACAAAATATTACAAATATGTATATATTTGAAAACTATAATTATGCATCAACTTACCAACATCAGTTAATTCATGAGCCACTCATGACACCATTTCATGCCAAATATACCACACGCATATGCTATGAAACTTTGTTTTCTCTCATGAGCTGACCATGACCAATAATGCACCAATATAAGCATCACTCCTATTTCAACATTTATCGATTATAATCAGACATTTAACCAATTATACACAATTAATTCATATACTTTATTGTCCTCCTCCTCCTCTCCATCCCACAACCTTTATCTATATAACATTCTTAAATAGCATTATACATAATTTCACTATTCACTTATATTTAAATTCAAAGTTGTCTAGTCGAGTTACAGTCACTAAATTATTTTTATCCGGAGCTATAGAGCTCCAAATTAAGTTCCGTTAATGTTTCCCAAAACTAGACTCCCATATCTTCATACCATAAAATTTTAAGATTTTTTGGCTTAGCTAGTTAGTAAATTTTATTCTTTAAATCAGCCTTGTTTCACTGCTTAACATCTCTGACCTTTCTTCACTAAAAATGAATTATCTCATTTTACAGAATTTAGATGATATTTCCGTTTATTTCCTTTGAAAATAGACTCATTAAGGATTCTAAGCATATAAATCATAACTCATATTATTTTTGTACAATTTGTAATTATTTTCCAAAGTTAGGACAAGGGATTCCAAATCAATCCGATCCTACCTCACTAAAATTCAAATATCTCAAAATATATAACTCTTTTGCTTGCTCTGTTTCTTTTATGTAAAAATAGACTCATTAAGATTTCATTTCATATCTCATTCACTCTCTAATTCAATTTTAACCATTTTTGGTGATTTTTCAAAGTCACACTATTGTTACTGTCCAAAACTGTTTTGTTGCTAATTTTACTTTTTCATAATTTCCCTTTTTCACTTTCAATCATTATTCAATTCAATTCCACACATATATTCATCATTCAATCACTTAATCGTTACATGATCTCATGTATTTTCACTTAGTCAATTTCCCGATGAACACTTCGAAATAATAACAGATACACGGTGGATTCAACACACAGCAACCACCATTTGTAATCAATGATATCCGGTGGGATCAGCACATAGCAATCACCTTATAATTAATGATACGGGTTCACATAGTAGCCTGCACATAGTACTACACATGTGACCATCACTATCCGATACACATAGTAGCCTACACATAGTACTACACACGTGATCGAAGCTATCTGGTACGCATAGTAGCCTGCACATAGTACTACAAATACGACCTATCATTTTGGTACACGTAGTAGCCTGCATATAGTACTACACACGTGACCATGACTTTCACTTTCACATAGTGGCCTACACACAATCCATGCCACACATGTAATCATTTTGTCACTTCATTCGTATCCCTTTTTATTTTGAATGTTAAATCAGGAAATTTCTCATTTTTTCTCATTTTTTCCTTTTTCACTAATCAAAGTCAATTCATTGTCTTTCTTGACTTATAATAACACATTTAACTTATTTAACACTCAAATTATTCAATCCAGTCCAAAAATCACATTTTGGAAAAATTACATTTTTGCCCCTAAAGTTTCACAAAATTAAATTTTGCCCCTAGGCTTAGAAATTAAACTTTATTCCTTTTTCTTATGTTTTATGACATGTTGAACATTTTTCCCTTATATGGCAACATCAAATTCTCACTCTAACACTTACTTATGAACATTAGGTATTTTTACCTATTATGTCAATTTACTCGTTTTCACTTAAAATCGGCTAGCAAAAGTTATTTAACATAATTTCAAGCTTCATATTCTGCCATAAAACATCAAAATAAACATATTTCACCTATGAGTATTTTTCCAAATATAAACCCTAGATTAAATTATTGCTAGAATAAGCTAAATTAAGTTATTAGGACTCCAAAAACGTAAAGAACATTAAAAATGGGGCTTGGAATCACTTACTATGGAGCTTAGAATCTTGAAAACCCTAAATATGGCATCCCCCTTGCTGATTTCATTCACCATGGAGAAGATGAACAAATTTTTGGTTATTTTGGCCTTTTTAATTCTTTTAATTACTAAATGACCAAAATGCCCACAACTTAAAATTTTCCTATTTCACTTATCTCTTTTCTATTTTTGTCCAACAAGTTAAACAATGGTCTAATTACCATTTAAGGACCTTCAATTTAAAATTTCATAACAATTGGACACTTCTAACATGTAGAACTCAACTTTTGCACTTTTTACAATTTAGTCCTTTTGACTAAATTGAGTGCCCAAACGTCAAAATTTTTGAACGAAATTTTCACGAAATTATTTTTTGAAATCGTAGACCATAAAATATAATGAAAATAAATATTTTTTCTCGTCGAATTTGTGGTCCCGAAACCACTATTCCGACTAGCCCAAAATTTGGGTTGTTACATTGCGGCTGCTATAAGCCACAGCGAGAAACCTGCAAAATTCTCAGGACAGGATTTCAAGACTTGGCAACAAAAAATGTTGTTTTAGTTTATCATGTTGAACTTGGCCAAATTTTTGAAAAATGACTCTCCTACTATTAAAGAGAGCGAGGTAGATGAAGTTACCGCTTTCACTGCTGTTGAAGCTTGGAAACATTCAGATTTCCTATGCCAAAACTACATCCTAAATGGATTGTCGGATGCACTATACAAAGTGTATAATGTTAAGAAAACAACTAAGGAATTATGGACATCGTTGAACCATAAATACAAAGCAGAGGATGTTGGAACTAAAAAGTTCTTAGTTGCTAAATTCTTGAATTTTGTAATGGTTGATTCTAAATTAGTTGTGAATCAAGTGCAGGAACTTCAACTAATCATTCACGAAATTTTTGCTAAAGGGATCATAATAAGTGAATCCTTCCAAGTGGCAGGCATTATTGAAAAGTTGCCTCCTACTTGGAATGACTTCAAGAATTACCTAAAGCACAAAAGAAAGGACGTGTCAGTGGAAGACCTAATTGTCAAAATTTGGATTGAAGAAGACAATAGAGGTACGAAAAAGAGGCTCAACAAAGCAAGAAATGACAATGTTGCTAGAGCAAATGTCGTAGAAGTCAAGAAAGACTTCAAGAAGGAAAAACAATCGCAAAATGGGCCTAAACTGGGACCAAAAGGTGGTGTTTTGAAGAAGCAAAAATTTTAAGGAAAATGCTGCAATTGCAGCAAGATGGGGCACAAGTCATCCAACTGTAGGATCCCAAAGAAATTTAGAGCTAACGAGGTTAACGTTGTGGAAGAAATTTCCAAGGAAGTGCCCGATATGGAATTATGTGCCTAACTATGAATATGAATGTTCTTAGTAAAGGCGAATATTTGTAGGAAGGAAATATGTATTAAACTAAATACTATGTCTGAATAAGAATGTTGTTCTTTCTTGTTCATATGCTTAAGTCATTTAATTAATGGCATAGTAGGCTCGGATATGTTAATTATGGTACTTTACGTACATAAATTAACTTAGAGCACATTCCTTCGTTTCGTAATAATTATAATTATAAATGTAAAACATGTGTTGAGGTAAATTAATAAAGGTCAAAAAAATCACTTGATCTAATACATAGCAATGTTTGTAAAGCCCGTTTAAATGAGAGGAAGGAATAAAAATGTTTATTTCCTTCATTACTACGAGTTAAGACAAAGAGAATTTATTCTCTATAAGCAAAAAGTTGAAAACCAACTTAATAAAAAGGTTAAGTAATCGTGGTGGTGGATATATTGAATCATTTCAATAACACCACCATACTTTCCTAAAATAGAATAACCAAGAAGAAAATCAGATTCTAAAAGAAAAGATGAACGCACAGCTAAAAAGCTCTGGGTTATCACATGAAATGTAAGGGGGAGCATTTCTATCAGCTAATTACCTTTTAAATAAGGTTTTCTGCAAGAAAAGGGACAAGACACCATATGAGTTATGGAAAGGTAGAAAACCATCTTACAACCACTTGAAAGTGTGGGGGTGTCTTACTAGCATAACATATAATGGTAAGTCGAGAAATATGTGTCGTCGACATAATACTGTTAAACAAATTATCTCAAACGGAGTTATCTACATTGTGGATATGCTAACTAAGGCTTAAACCGAGATCATGTTATTAAAACATTGAAAGGAATGTGACTAAATCTCATGAAAATAAAAGGCGCTATGTGAAGGAAAACCCTACCTAATTGACTGGAGATCCCAAGATCTAGGTTCAAAGGGCTAATTGCATAGACCTTATGAGGTCACTGTGGGGGTACTTATCCCAAGTCCGTTCCTATAACGTAAACAGTGACTAAAAAGGGGATAGGTTAAGCAATGCTTTAAATGACCATTGTGTGTTTCGGTGAGCCGAACAACATAAGTCACCTATGTGAGAGTGAAGTAAGGCCGCTTCAAGGAGACTATTGGGGCATAGTTCTCTCAAACTCTTACAGAACTAGGAGATGTTCACGGCTATATGAACATACCCAGGAGAACTAAAACCTTACCAATGAGGTAGTTGTGTGAGATATATCATCGTTTACACAAAAGGCAGAACAGTTCAAGGACATCACGTCTACTGGTCAACTAGTAAAGTAAATATACTTTCGCAAGGGAAGGTTCAAGGGTGGATACCTACCTATCCTATACAACTATCGATTGTAGATTCTATCACCACATCGAGTCAATGTTTTTCGATAAAACTATCAATTTTTATTCATGTGGGGGATTGTTGGAAAAATTACATTTGATGGTAACTTTGAGGCATATTCTCAATAGGTAAAGGTAGAGAGTTGAATCATAATTTTATGGTTTCATATTCTACTCCATGAGACCTTTACAACGGTATATCATATGCTCAAAAGGGTTGAGTGATGAATGAGAAATTGAAGCTCAAAGTAAGCTACTTAGAAATATTGTTGAGGAAAAATAAAAGGATTAAATCCCACATTGGTTAAATACCAAGTGTGGGATGTGTTTATATATGTGAACTCTCTTGAAAGGTTATATAGGGAAACTTATCTTAAGGAAACCATGTTTCACGGGCCTCAACGTTTCGTAAAATCTCAATTCTCATTTATTTCAATTGTTTAATATGGTTTTATTTTATTTTCATATTTGATAAATTAACTATAACTAATTCTGTCCATATATTATTTTATATGTGTTTATTTATAATTAATTTGGAGAATCTCATGGGGTTTTTTTGCCCACTTTTAGTAATTTACAAATGCGTAGGCTGGGGGGAAGTCATGTGTGTCCAAGATGCAGAGGGAGAGAGGAGAATATTATGCATGTATTTCAAGTATGCACTGTACCAATAGAAGCATGGATTGCCTTAGATCTCATATGGGTTACATCGATGCAGCATTTAGGAGACTGGGAATGGCTTACCTGGGTTTTCAGTAGGAGTACCACTGCTTAATGTCGTTCTTTCTGTACTGTCTTATGGGTTATTTGGACTGAACATAATAAGACTCTGCATGAAGGGAAGGTTAGTACTGGGAGAGGGATCGCTGAAATAACCTAGAGGTACATTAAAGAGATTGATTAAATAGGGGCGAGATCCCTTACCAAACAGTGGGCAATGTCTGAGTGGTGCTCACTGGAAACCCACTTCATAAAAACCAATTTTGACGTGGCTTTTGACTGTAGGTAGTGTAGATCGGCATCGGGATTGGTGAATAGGAATGACAGAGGTGAAGGTTTTGGTCTTGAAATCGTTGCTAAACATTGAGATTACATCGCCATTTGTAGCAAAGGTGCGTGCATGTTCTCAAGCGGTGTGGTTGGGCTTAGCAATGGGAGTGGACAAGTTAGAAGTGGAAGGCGATGCATTAACGATTATAAAGAAATGTCAGTCCATAGCCATTGACAAATCAGAAATAAGTGCATACATCAGAGACATTCATCACAATCGGAGAGGGTTTCAAAGCATCCATTTCAAACATGTGCAAAGATCAGCCAACATAATTGCTCACAGACTAGCATCAAAAAGTTTAAGAAGGAACGAAGAGATTTACCTAGAAGGCGTGGTGCCAAAATATGCTTAGGAATCGCTGGGACCGGGACATCAGAGAGAACGAGAACCCGATTGAAGAGTGTTTTAGGGTTTCTGAAGATCAAAGAGAGCGATGGATTGTGATCTTAGAAAAGATTAATCGTGAGCCTCGGAGAACTGTAACCGACAATAGAGGATTAATGAGCTTTCTAGAAAAGCTTGAAATGGGTAACAGTTCATTTTCGAACTGGACTAAGTCTCTTTTTTTTTTTACTTTCCTTTTCCTGCATAGATGTTTATGGATTAAGTCCGCTAGTTTTCAGCCCATTCTCTTTTTTTTTTGTTTGGATTTTGTTTTTGGGTTTATTTAATATAGTCCAATCTAAAGTTTTTTTCAAAAAATAAAGTTAGAAATAATATTTGGTACATTGGCAGTTGAGTTTTTAGACTCTACAAGTAAGGTCATGGGTTGACAAATGTTTTATAGAGATATAGTAAAAAGTTAAAAAATTAAATGTTAAAAAAATAGAGGCATGACAATTTTTAAGGCTATTTGTGGAATAAAAATATACACCATTATGCCAAATACTAATCCAAAGTTATAAGATTGAATAAAAAATTATATATTTTTTAATTTAACTTTGACATCATATGTAAAATTTAATGGATAATGTGAAATTTAGTTGTTAACTTTTAGATATTATTTTGGGTTCAAATTAGCTCCTTTTTTAGTCTAAATAGGCTCTTAACCTTTTAAAAAGAGTCAAATTGTTTTGTATAATAGAAATACTTACTAAAATATTAATTTATGAGATAATGTCACATTTGGTACCTGTACTTTTATAAAAAAATCCAATGTGGTACCTGAACTATATATATGTGTTTTAATATGGTACTTGTATTTTTGTAAAATATCCAATGTGGTATCTATACTTTGAAAATGTCTAATTTGGCACCTGAACTACCAATAAGTGTTTTATTATGGTACCTGATGTTAATAACGTTAGTGAATTGCTAAACCAACCAATAAAAATATGACACATTGATTTTTTTTTTCAAACCATCAAGTCCACATGGATAATAAACATTATATGAAAAATAAATAAATAAATCAAATCAAATTTTAAAACAAATAACTAAACATAAGATTAATAAAAAAAGAAGTAAATATTAAAGTTACATAAATAAAAACGTCATCTTCTATGTTTAAGTAAATGGTCATAGACTCCGAAGTGTGTTCCATTTAGCATAATATTTTTAATAGATATTTGAATAATATTCTTCTATTATCCATGAAAGCACAAGTATTCTCACATAAGTTTAGTACTTACTTTTTTTATAACCAATTGTTTAGCTATCTGTTTTTAATTTAATTTATTTTTTTGTTGAATTTTGTATTTTCTATGTAGACCTAATGATTTGGAAGAAAATTTTACGTGTTAAATTTTCATTGACAGATTTAATAATTCACTAACGTTGTTAACACTAGGTACCTTAATAAAAATCATTTTGACAGTTCAAGTACTACATTAGAAATTTTCAAAGTACATGTACCACATTAGATATTTTATAAAAGTATAGATACCAAATGTCACATTATCCCTTGATTTTTTAAAGATGTTGGTATGACAACTCACGTGGTAGTTCACGTGTACTTTATGCTGATATGACATTACTTATCTTATATGTCACGTCAACAAATAATTTTAAAAATAAAAATTAAAAAAAAAGCATAAATTACACATGAAATATAGGTTGTTATGTTTAAAAATTTATCGTTTTAGTCAACATTTCTATTAAAAAGATAATTCGACTCCTTTTCTAAGGTTGATGGTAAAATTCAATTCTTTTTAAAAAATTAAGAGTGAAATTTAACTAAAATAATAATGCACATATTTAAATTATGTTATGGGTTGATGTTAATTAATAATATTTGTTGAAAACTTAAATATCGCTATCATTGTTTCAAGACGAATTTTGTATCTCATATATTTGTAGGAGAAAATGATTGTGATATTATGAAAGATAATCTACAAATTGTAAGTAAGAAATTTAAGAAAATATATAGTATATGTTATAAAATCTCAACCTCATTTATGTTTAAAAATTTCCACCTTCTATATTTAAAATAGTTACCTAATGAAAATATTGTATAACAAAACCAAACAATTTAAAATTATGTTGTTTGGGTGAGGCTGTGGTCACAAAACTTCTCGACGGCGAAAAATGAGGTGGATTCCCAAGTTGTTTGGGTGCGGCTGCCTGGGCTACCAGAAGGATATTACTCGAATTTTATCCTGAAAGCGATTGGACAAGCAATTGGTCCAGTAATCAAGATCGATGAAAATACAGACACTGCTAGGAGGGGACGTTTTGCGAAAATGGCCATTTGTGTGGATCTGAGGAAGCCACTTCTGTCCAAAGTCAAAATAAATGGACGGACACAGAGGATCGAATACGAGTCCTTCCAAATGTGTGTTTCGGGTGCGGACTATATGGGCATAATGCTGCTGCATTCCCGAAAGATCGGGCACCGTCGCCGATGGAGGAAACAACCATAAGCACACAGGCGGCGAATGATCAAGATCTCCAAAGAAGGGTTGAGGAAGAAAACTACGGGCTGTGGATGCTAGTGGAACGCCGACAGCGGCGTAAAGGTAGGAGTGCAAGGGACAGAACGGACGTGAATCATGGCGGATCTGTGGGAGGATCTCGTTTTAATGTTTTAAGCGAGATTCAGGGAGAAACAGACGCTGTTGAAGCAGTGGTTAATGAAAAGAGAAGTGAAAATGGATCCAAAGTGGCGTTTGGGAAAAAGAGAAACGGCTTGAAGGCTAAAAGAAAGGGTGTGGTAGTTGCAAGTGGGCCAAAGATGGGTTTTAAAGTATTAAGACCCAGTACTAATGTTGTTGGGTCTTGAGGTGATGGAGGGCCGAAAAACATGGGTGATGGCTCAATAATGGGTCAAAGAAGTGGGCTTTTGGAGACAACCCATTTGGCTTTCAATTTGTTCAAGTTAAGGCCCTTTTAGATAGCAACAAAAGTAGAGCGGTGAGGATTATTCAACCAGGGCGGGCCGGCTCTTGGGAGTGGAAATGGGAAATTTACATTTGGAGAGACAAGTATGGCTGAAGAAAGCACGGGAAACTTCCGACGCCAATGGAGGAGTTCGAAGCAACACGGCCATGAGAAGTGGAGGGAGTTCGAAGCAATCTTTGGTAGAGGTAGGGACGACCATGAGGGAGATTGTGGGGACATTGAGCGTGACAATGGATTGAGAAACTCAGCTGTTGGAGAAGCTATGGCGGTTGAGGAGTTTGACGGAGCGATGGGCGGGCAAGCCGAAACAAGTTGTTGATTTGGTTTGTTACTTGGGTCGCTGCATAATTCCATTATTTTTACGGATATAAAGTTGATGTTTTGGAATTTCCAGGGTACTGGCCATCCTAGATTTCATAGTTTTGTAAAGGAGTATAGGAGGGATTTTGCACTAGATTTATTTTGTCTTATGGAAACCCGGTTAAGTGGAAATAGAGCTGATGATATAATCAGTAAATTAGGCTATCAGAACTCTTTTATAATTGAACCAATAAGCAAAGGGCGATCAGTTTTCTGGTTTCAGCAGTTTATGCTAGTCCTCAAGCTGCAAAAAGGAAAGAGTTGTGGAAATTTCTAGATTTGTTTGTTGAATCTGTTAATGAGGCTTGGTTTATAGCGGGAGATTTTAGTTCGGTTTTGAATAGCTCGGATAGAAAAGAGGGTGCAGTTTGTGTAAGAGCTGGTTGTGACCTTTTTAAAGGGTTTGTATTCAATCATGGAATCAGAGACGTGGGGGTTTTGAGTCCTCGCTTCACGTGGAGTAGAGGGAATTTGTCTCAAGACTCAATAGCGCTTTATGCAGCTCGAAGTGGGAAAATTTTTCACCAAATTATTCTATTTGGCATCTCCACAAGTTGAAATCTAATTATCGATCGATTTTGGTTGCTCCTCGCAGTAAATAACAAAAGGGTGGCCAACGATCGTTTAGATTTCTTGCCAAATGGTTACTTCACTCGGATTTTAGAGAACTTGTTAAAAATCATTAGAAGAGCGATCTTGAGGTTGCCTCGATTTAGGAGTAGGTCACAAAGGTGGTGCAGAAGTGGAATAAGGAAATTCGTGGTAATATTTTTGGGCGGAAAAAGGAGTTGGTTTCGGAACTTAGTCGAATACAAAGAATCTTGGAGGTTAGGTTGTCATCACGGTTGATCTCGTGTGAAATCACGTACTGCTTGGCTAACAAATGGAGATAGGAATACAAAGCTTTTTCATAGTCGAATGATGACAAGGCGGAGAATAAATAAAGTTGAGGGATTAAAATTCGATGAAGGGGAATGGTGCTTTGATGATGAAAATTTAAAGTTGCATGCTATCGACTTCTTCCAGAAGCTTTACATGGCTGAGGAACTTGCAATGGGGAATTTTCCTTGTAGAGGTATGTAATCTATGGCACCTCTGAAAGCATCGGGTATTGATGGGTTCCACGTGAAGGTTTACCAGTCACAATGGGAAACTATCAGGGAATCGATTTGTTCGCTAGTTCGAAAGGTTCTTGGGGTGCAAGGTTTGGATCCGAAGATTACTAGAACTTTGATCGACTAAATGATCGGAGGTCATCTCTCAATTCTGACCAATTAGTTTGTGTACGGTTTTGTATAAAATCATCACTAAAACTATAGTGAATGGACTTTGACCAATTATGGCCAGTATAGTTAAGCAAAACCATGCAAGCTTTATTGCATGGAGGAGTATTTCAGATAATATCATTATTGCGTAGGAGGCCATTCACAACATGAGGACGATCAAAGGAAGGAATTGTTGGATGGCTTTGAAGGTGGACTTGGAAAAAGCTTACGATGGAATTCGCCGAGGGGGGTTTAAAAGACACTTTGATGGAAGCAGGATTTCCACATTTGTTAGTTATGTGTGTTTACCTCAAACTTACAAATCCTCTAGAATGGTGAAGTTTCTCAACTGTTTTGTCCCACACGTGGAGTGAGACAAGGAGATCCCCTTTCACCTTATTTTTTTGTACTGTGTATGGAGCGCTTTGGCCACCTAATTAAGAGGGCAGTTGAAGGAATGAGTGGAGTCGTCTTCTTTTATTGAAGCAAGGGTAAAAAATCTCGCACCTATTTTTTGCTAATGACTTAATCCTATTTTTTTTTAAAGCAGATATAGGTCAAGTTGAATGTGTTAATGATGTTATCAATACTTTTTGTTGTTTCTCTAAATAGAAGATTAATAGAAGTAAGACCCAGATTTTCTTTTCCCATAATACGTTGGAGGAGGTAGCTTGCAATAATACGGAAAAGCTTGGTTTCTCAATAGTGGATGATCTTGGAAATTACCTTGGTATGTCGATATTCCATCAAAAAGTTAGTTCATGAAATTTTGACTTTGTGGTTAACAAGATTTGCATTAAGCTAAGCAGCTGGGAGGCCAAGAATCTTTTAATGGCGGGAAGAATAACTTTGGTGAAATCGGTCCTTTTTTATTTACCTAATTATTTCATGAGTACAACTCATCTCCCACTATCGATTTGCAGGAATATTTATAAGTTAGTTTGATATTTCATTTGGGGTTCAAGTGAGGATTTGAGGAAACCTTCTCTTATGAATTGAGCTGACTGCTGTAGACCTTTAAGCAATGGAGGGCTTGGGATTAGAAGCCTTGTTGATCATAATAAAGTTTTTTTTTTTGTTAAAACTGGATTTTAACATTATTGCAAATACTAAAGCATTGTGGGTACGTGTGCTGAAAAGCAAGTATAATATCCAATGAGTAATGCCGAATTATATAACAAGAGGATGCTGCTCATTTATTTGGAGGTCTATTATGAAAGTTTGGCCAGATGTGATTAATAATACCTATTGGTTGATTGGCGATGGTCGCTTGGTGAACTTTTGGAATGACATATGGCCTAGAAATATTGGACCACTCAAACCCTTTTTCATAGGCGTTGGTCAACTGGATGATACGCTTAAAGTATGTGACATGACAGATACAGAGGGTAAGTGGGATAGATGTTGGTTAAGTTCTCTGCTTCCTAACCATGTACCTTGTCACATTGCAACTATACTCCTTGTATAGATGTAGGAGCTAGCCGAGTCAGCTGGAAATGGTCGACTAGTGATGTGTTCTCTTTGGGGGAAATTATAAGAACTTTTCTAAATTTAGCAATTTTGATCCTAATGTGAAATGGGAGTTAGTTTGGAAAAGTAAAGCTTTGCAATGAGTTCGGGTATTTCTATGTCTGCTATGGCAGAGTCGGATTTTGAAAAATGGTGAACGTGCAACACCCTCAACGCTGCCTAAGAGTTTTGGCTAAGTTAAGGGCGTTACATTGATCATCGAAGTGATCCGGTAAAGCCATTCTTTTGCTTAGCCATTCATTAATCAAATCGACTTTACTTAGTAATCCAATTACAACATTATTAATGTAAAGTTTTGAGAAAAACAGTTAAAACTTAAAAAAACTTTTCAAAACTGTAGTATTTTGGAAAGCAGCGAAAAACATGATTAAAAAGAATAGTTTTCTAAACCAGTTAACATGGAATTATCAAAGTATTAACTAAGTGCCATGCTTAAAAATTTATAAGCTAAATAATCCCAAACCACAATTATAAAAGCAATAAATAATTAATAATTCACAACCCGATAAATAAACCAATAAAATGATTAAGGAAAGCTTTAATGGAAACTTTTAAATAATAAGGAAAAATGAGGTGCTAGTCCTAGGTTCCTCCGATGCCATTCTAAGTCCTAGTTTTTGCGTTACTTGAGAGGTAAGGAAAATGGAGTGAGCTTATGACAGCTCATTGTGAGTCTAATTTTTAAACCATGATATATAATTGTTCAAACAATAAAGCAATTTATAACATCATAGCAAATTAAGCATAGTGTAAGAAACATTTAGTAAATCAATGCATGTACAGGTTATGATCATGATGCAATGCAATTATAATTTTAAGTTCCCACCCATCCATCCTATCCGCCTTCGAGCATCGCTCGACACTTCAAAACACATATCAATAACTGACCATCTCGGATTTCCCGGTGGCGATGATTGTTCACTTGTCATTCGTGACGATGACTTTTACTACAATAACTTACCATCTTGAGTTGTTCGGTTTCGATGGCCTTTTTAAACTACCATCTCGGTTAACGCTATTTCGATGATATTGTCGCCTACTTTGTGCAACACTAACTTTCGATGTGGACTTGATTTCCACTTTGTCCTCCATACCCAATTTCATGTAATTATGCACATAAACTCAGCATATCATGTTATTTATCAACAATTGATACTATGATTGTCAAGCACATATATCATTTCATACTCTCATCAATGACATGTATTCAAGCACTCATTCATATCAATTTCACATATACAATTTCTTCATACAAACTAAAAAAAAACTTGTATCTGTATACTAATATTAGGTTGTTAACATGCTAGTTCGACTAACACACATATATCAGGTTCACATATAGGGTTCGCACATACAAGGTTCGCATAATAGATCACATAAGGCTTCGTGTACTAAATTACATAAGGTTTTACATGAAGGTTCTCATATCGGCTACAGTTCGTCTATCAATTTATAACAGAGTTAGTATGTATACCTATTTATGTAAGGGTTTGCATACTAGATCACATAAGGGTTCGCATACTAAATCACATAAGGTTTTGCTTGAAGGTTCGTATATCAGCTACAGTTTACCTATCAATTTATACAGATTTTGTGTGTATACATGTTTATGTAAGGGTTCTAATGAAATTAGAGATGAATACTCTAATCTATTAAGGAAAAACTCATTCAAAAGTATGTATTTCTTAGAAATATGTACAACTATGCATACATGAAGGATTGAATCAATTAAAGAAAGGATATCTCTAAATAAAATCCCTAAAAATTAGTTGTAATCTCTAAATTTATACTATTCAATGCTATCAAATAATTAAAGATTCTCAACACTCCCCCTCAAATTGGTGCATAGATGTCTCGCATGCCCAACTTGCAAAGAAGATTATGATAAGTCTTACAATTGAGCCCTTTAGTAAAAACATCAGCCAACTATTTTTCGGATGCTGGATAAGATAGACTTAAGGGACTTAAGGCACCACTGACTACTTTGAGTTATGCTAATGGCCGTTTTGTTGTCACAGTACAAGGTTGATCCATTTTCGTTCAACAACTTTAGCTCTTCCAATACCTTTTGCAGCCATAAAAGCTTACAAACACCTTGAGCCATGGCCCTATATTCTGCCTTTGTGTAACACCCCTTAACCCCAAGCCGTCGCCGAAATAAGATTACGAGGCATTACCGGATATCTCAGATAATTTACAAATAATTCTTAAATAAAAAACAAACATATTATAAAATGATTATAAATTCATATAAATTTATGCTAATTGGCTTCATTCATTTTTTAAAAAAAAATTCGACAGTATTTCTGCTTATTTTTACATAAAACCCCCTGTAAATTTCAAAACACAACCAACCCAATTCCATTATTTCAACCAAGGCATTTATATACTTAAATATACTTAAATCTTACTTGACATAATGTCTTAAGAACTTAATTAATAAAAACCCAATTATCTTTTCTAATCAGCTCGTAAAACTATTCAAACCATTTTAGTTCACTATTAATGCCATAAACAATTTCTATTATTTCACCACTTAAATCATCAAATCACCTAATATCTTACTTTACAACAAAATTATATAACATACCAAAATAACCATTATAATCCTTATGTACATGCCACTTTCACTTAAGGAAGAAAACATCACCAAAATCTTTATGCTGGAGTCGGGATTGATCTGGATGCTGAACCAGAACCTTTGATTTCTATCGACTTGCGCACGGAAACAACCGTACGCTGAGTATTCGAACTCAGTGGTATTACCATAATTCAAATTATAATAATAACAATAAAACATAGTCATCAAACATATCATGCACAAATCATACATACAAGTTTAAACTCAAATTTCGTAATACAACAATAACAATTTATCAATTAATATCATATATCCACAATTTGAGCTTTGAACATATCATGAACCTTAGATTCATTTCTCAATCTCATATCACATTTCAATTCACAATTCAACTTTTCATTTCATTTCAATAGCTCGATTGATCAACTCATTCAGTTTATCATTTTATTATTTACCCTATTAACAAAACTCGGCTTTGGCGGATACACGGATCCAACCAAACACTCCAGTATGGCACCTAGTGCCTCATCGGATAGTTCGAAGCAATAGTTGACACCCAATGTCTTATCAACAAAGCCGAAGAAAGTTGGTACCTAGTACCTCATCGAATCTATCCGAAGAAATATAGTGACACCCAGTGTCTCATCGGCTCGAGGTCGAAGTATCCCTGAACTCTTCCAATCCTATGGCATGCCAACTATATCCGACTCGGCCCGACTAGTTAATAGGGTATTTAAATCACATATAACCCCAATTCAATCACAATTTCTCACATTTTCAATTCAGTCATTTTTCCACCTTTCAATCAATAATTAATCCACAAATTCACACATTTTCACAACTTAATACATTTCCATTCAATTTAATATCAGTCACAATTCGATTCAAATTCACTTCCTGCTTTCAATCAACAAACAATTCAAATATTAATTCATATCAATTATTCAATTTAATTCCCACCTATCTTAATAATAATAATAATAATAATAATACTTACCTCATATTTCATTTACCAAACACATAAATTAAAATTTAACATTTAATAATAAATAACTTAAATTATAGTAATACAAACCGTGATTTTCTCGAGTTTACTCCTCGATAATCTTCTCTTTTCCCTTCCGTGCCGATGCTTCTGGTTCTTTGCTAGCTACGAAAATAATAATAATAATTTACACTATTAATTTCAGCACTAATTATGATAAATAATTGAATTTCTATTCAATTTATTCCTTATTCTCAATTTAATCCTAACTAAGTCCACTTACTTTCCTAATTCAATTCACACTCTATTTCTATTCAAATTTCATCCAAACTCAAATGTAACTATTAATATTTCAGCATATTTTCCTAATTTTTAATTTCCCTCAATTTAGTCCCTAAAACATAAAACTTATAGTTTCTTTTACAATTTAATCCCTTTATCAATTCTAACTTAAAATTCATTCAATTAATCCCTAATTCAACAATTTATTCAACATGAACCATGCTTAAAAACCTGTGAACTTACAAAATATCAACTTAATTCCATCAAAACTTTGTTTTAAAGCTTCTAAATCATCAAAACTAAATAAAAAGGGCTCAATTGACTTACCAATCAAAGCTTTAAACCTTAAACCTTTAGTTTTTCCTTTTTCTTTTCTTTCTTTCTTTTTCCTGCTCTGTTTCGAATGCCTCTGTTTCTTTCTTTTCTCTTTTTCTTTTGTTTTGTTTTTATTTCTTTTTATTATTTACTTTATATTATTTTAACATTTAACTAATATAGATATTTTTATTAATATAATATAATAATTTCACATATAATCTATAAATACCTTTACTTAAAATTTAAGAAAATATAACATTATAATACAAGTGTTTAAATACATGTTTTACACATGTACTAATTTTATTGCCATACATTTGTCACCATCTTATTTATTTCACAATATTATAATAATAATAATAATAACATATTTTAACACATAAAAATATTAGATTTTTTATGCTTATGCTGCCTCAAATTTGGCAATTGGCATAATTTCCTATTTAATCCCCTTTATTTTATTTTAATCTATAATTAAACTTTCACTTCTATTGTAATTTAATCCTTTTTGCTAATTACTCTTAATTAAGCTAAATTCACCTATCTAAAACCTAATTAAACACACAACTAGTCTAGTAAATATTTCTAATAATTATTTTTGAACTCAATTTACTAAGACGGAGGCCCGATATTATACTTTTCCGATGCCCGTGAATTTTGGGTCATTACACTTTGCACTTGGTCAGCCACAACATTTTGTTTCTTGCTCCTCCAAACGACTAAGTTTCCTTCCACAATAGTATAATACTTGTTGTAGACCTTCTGTCATCAAGAGAGCTAGCCCAATCTGCATCTATAAATACTTCTATCTTGAGATGACTATTTTAGATAATGGAATACCTTTGCTCGGTGCATACTTTAAATAGCACAAAATTCACAATACTGCCTGCGTATGGGCTTCACGAGGATCAAGCATAAACTAGCTTACCAAACTAACTGCATAGGATATATCAGATCGAGTATGAGCGAGATAAATCAATAGTCCGACTAGTCTTTGATATCTCCCTTTATCCATCATTTCACCAAACCCTGCTTGTAACTTGTAATTACTCTCAATAGGTGATTCTGCTGGTTTGCAAACTAACATGTCAGTCTCTGTCAGAAGATCTAAGATATACTTTCTTTCATAAATAAAGATTCCCTCTTTTGATCTAGCCACTTTTATTCTGAGGAAATATTGTAACTTTCCAAAGTCTTTGATTTCGAATTCCTAAGCCAATTGCTTCTTAAGGCGAACCATTACTTTTTCGATAGCTAAACGAAACCATAGCCTTGCTAAATCTGTTAAACTAGGCTCTAGGAGATTGCTTTAGTCCATATAGGGCCTTTTTCAGTCTACATACCTTCTCTTGAGTATCTTTATTCTCGAATCCTTGAGGAAATTTCATATACACTTCTTTTTCCAGGTCTCCATGTAAGAAGGCATTTTTACATCAAATTACTGTAAGTCCCAATCGAGATTTGCTGTACATGATAGAAGGATCCTAATCGTGTTCAATTTAGCAACTTGAGCAAATGTTTCTTGATAATCCACTCCATATGTCTGAGTGAATCCTTGCGCTACTAATCTGACTTTGAGTCTTTCAATTGAACCATCAGCCTTATACTTGATAGTAAACACTTATTGGCAACCAACCATTTTCTACCCCTTAGGAAGATTAACCAGTTCTCATGTCTCATTTTTTGCTAAAGTCCCTATTTCTTCAATCATAGTCTTTTTCCATCTTAGGTCAATGATATCTTCTCTCCAATCCTGTGGAGCGGGCATAGAGAACAAAGACAAAGCAAAAGCTCTATAGGATAGGGATAATGAACCATAAAAGACAAAGTTAGAGATCAGATGTAAAGTGCAAGTTCTAACACCTTTTCATTGGGCTATTGGTAATTCTAAATCATTAGAAAACTCAGGTAATGAAGACTCACCTGACAGTGAAGAGTCAGGGCATAAAGTAGATTATATGATAGTGTCTTCTTTCTTATTTTCCTAGTGTATGTACTTAATCAGGCCTATCCAAAAATCATCCACTAGTCTTCTCTTGAACCAAAGTCTCTGATGTAACTAAATTCTCACTCGAAAGGGGAACGTAATAGGTTGTCATCTCTTCTTTTTCAATTACCTTCTCTAAAGAGATAGTTGTGATGAAAAAAGTAGGGTTCATCTTCACGAAATGTTACATCCATACTTACATAATACTTTCTAGATGACGGATGATAACATTTGTAACCCATCTATGTGGGAAAGTATCCAATGAAAACACATTTAACTACTCGAGGATCCAGTTTACTCCATGCCGAAGATGAATGAAGCAAACATAACCAAACACCTTCAGTGAAACTGGGTCATCCATTTTGCGCTATAAAGTTTCTATGGGACTTTTAAAATCAAGGACTCGAAGAGGTATCCGATTAATGAGATAAGCAGTAACCAAAATCGCATCCCCCTAGTAAGGTTTTGGGAGGTTCATAATGAACATAAGTGATCTAGCAACCTCCAAAATATGTCGATTTTTCTTTTTGGCAACATCATTCTGAGCACTTGTACCTGGACAACTGGTTTGATAAAAAATCCCATATGATTCTAAATAATCATTAAAGCTATACTCGGTTCCATTATCAGTTCGTAAAATCTTAACTTAGCATCAAACTGAGTAATAATCAATTTATGAAAAGAATGGAAACACGAGAAAACATCACTTTTGGATTTAATAAAAATACCCACATCATCCAATTGCAACAGTCAATAAATGTAACAGACCAATGATTACCAGATAAATAAGTAAGATGAGTAGGGCTCCAAACATCCAAATGAATAATCTAAAAAGGAACAGTACTTCTATTATTACGTAAAAGATAATTGTTTCTTGTATGCTTAGCAAAGTCATAGGCATCACAAACTAAAGAGTCTAACTGAGTTCTTGAAAACAAAGTGGGAAACATTTTGGCAAGAACAATAAATGATGAATGTCCTAATTGTTTATGCCATTGAATTATCTCTCAACTGACATCTTTATTATCTCCAAATAAGGCTTGAGACATATTGGGCGATCGATCTTGAAGATATAAGCCATCACACAATCTACCACTGCCAATCATCTTCCCTGTCTAGAGGTCCTGAAAGACACAGTGATCAAGAAAGAATTCAAGTTTACAATTTAAGGCTTTAGTGATAGTACTAACAGATAAAAGATTAACCTGGAATTTAGGAACATGTAGGACAGATGATAAAGTGAGATTGGGAGTACAAAGAATAGAACCTGTTCTAAAGACAAAGGCAAGGGAACCATCAGCTATTTGCAACTATCTTTAGATAGACAAGTAGTATAGTTAAATAAGCTTTTGTTTGACCTTATCATATGTCTATTCACACCAAATCAATAATCCAAGATTCAAAAGTAGATGGAGCATTTAAAATAGTACCTGATTTCGCATGATTAGACTTGGAATCGAGGTAGAGTCCAATTGATTTCAAAAGGCTTCAGAGATGTTGAATATCATCCTAGGTAAAACTCCCAACAGAAGTGGACTTGTCCTTTGTTGTCACAGAGTTTGACAAATTTTCCTAAGGCCGAGAATTACCCCCTCGTTTTCCACCATGAACTCGAGTAGGGCGACCATGCAACTTCCAACACGAATCTTTAGTGTGTCGAGGCTTCCCACAATATTCACACATCAAGTGATCTTTGTCAAACTTACCACCCGATGGACCATCTTGGTTAGCAATGAGGCTAGCTTTCTCAATAGGTGGATTATAAAGCATAACAACACGACGACTCTCCTCCTGTTGTACATAAAAGTCTGCCTCATGGAGAAAAGGGAATGGAGTTTTGCCAAAAACTTGAACCTGAATTTGATCATACTCAGTACTCAACCTAGCCAAGAAATAAAAAATGTGCTCGTTTTCCACCATCTTCTAAAATTTTTCGGCATCATTGGTACAAGATGCTTGAAAATCTTGATAATAATCAAGTTTCTACCACAACCCACTTAATTTAACAAAATATTGAGAAATCATTAGCTCCATTTATTTTGTACCATGGACCTTATTACGAATCTAAAAAATTTACGCATCATTCCCAACACGAGAGTAGGTGAGAGTAGCAACATTCCAAATTTTTTCCGTAGTATCAAGCAGCAAATAGGTTTTGGAAATATTAAGTTGCATAGAGTTGATAAACCATGCCATAACAAGAGAGTTCGTTGAATCCCACTGACTAAATATTGAATCAGTGAGTTTAGGTTTCGACATTATACTGGTGATGTAGCCCTACAAGCCACGAGCCTTGATAAACAGCTAGTAGGAAATTGACCAAGCAAGGTAATTATGTCCATCAAGCTTCACAGAACTAATTTGCAGCGAGGGATTATCGGTTGGAATCATGAGCTTCTCGTCCTTAGACATAATGCTAGAAAAAACTAATAATAAAAAAAGTTGCTTGGAAAATTAGAGAAAGAAACACCCAAAAAGAACACAAAAGAGATCCAAAAAAAATTTAGCCAAAAAACACCACCACTTATAGGAGAATGACTGGAAGGAAGTAAAGAGTATAGCTATGGCGTTGAAAAAAACACAACATGATAGTTTGCATACTAATTCACATGAGGGTTTGCATATTAAATCATATGAGGGTTCGCACAATATTTTCTAAAGGATCGCATGATAGTTCACCTAGGGTTCACTTAACAGTTCACTTAGGGGTTCACATAATAAATCCATAAGTGTTTGCATTCATAAGGGTTCGCATACATAATGGTTCTCATGCATAAGGGTTCGCATAACTTATTACCCTAATTTTTAATGACTCAATTTATACAAAATGGTTTAAGTTAGATCCCACACTGGGAGGAGAGGGATGAAATTGAAAACCTTAAAATCTTTTGGTTGAATGATGTGATTTAGCAATGGAGAAAAAGAATAGAGAATTTTGAGAGTTTTCTTGAAAAAAAATTCTTAAAAAAATTCTAAGTTTTTAAAAGATTGGCTATTTATAAAATTTCTTCCCTAATTGAAATATGATAAGGAATTATTTTAGAATTAAGGTTGATTTAAATTAAGGAATAATTTTTTAAAAAAATTTAGATTTGGGCTTGTTTGAAAATTTAGTACTTTATGGGGGTAAAATAAGAAAATAAAATATTTTGACTAAAAATGCACAAGGGGTTTCAAACTTGGGACCAAATGGAAAGCTAAGTCTTTACTACTAAACCAACAAGCTCATTATTGTCATAAGCCTTTAAGAAATTGCTTTTAAGGGTTTTGGCCAAATATTAGGGGAATTTGAAAAAAAAACAACAAATGGTTGCAATTAAGGGAGTTTAAACCGATGACCTCTAAGGATAGGGGAATAACACTTAACCACCAAGCCTAAGGCTCATTTCTTATTAATTCCTTAACAACAGTAATTTTTATGGCATTCTAATGTTGCTTACCCTATTCTTATTATACTTTAAAATCTAAATTTTATCATTATTTCTTCTAGCCCTAATTTTGGGATGTGACAGAATGAGCTAGAAGGCACATGACTGAGGCAGCACACGGTCCTCAATGTGGAATCCACTGGAATCAAGCATTCATGCTCTATGTGACAATGGATTCTCGAGAGCGGTGTGGAAGGTGGTAGTCCTTAATTCAGTAAGGAACACATTTTTTTTTGCTAATCTAAAGGATTAGTTAGTTTGGAACTTGATGAACCAAGGGAGAATTGAGGATAATGAGAAGGAGTGGCCAACCTTGTTTGCAATAATGTGTTGGCTTATTCAAAAAAGTTGCAACGATTTTATTTTTAAATAACATCCATAACAATATTGATGATGTTGTTAGAATAGGTGTGGCTTGGGCTACAAGCTTTGAGAATTCAAAGTCAGGTGAAGTCTATCGTGTCCAAAGAGTGAGAGGTGAACGATGGATGATACCAAAGAGAAGGTGGATTAAGCTAAATACTGATAGAGCAATCTCGGTCTCTAATGGGTCTGCTTTGATTGGAGGGGTCTTTTAGGACCATTGTGCTAAATGGATTTGTGGTTTTACTACGCAAATTGGAGATGAATCAATGTTCAAGGTTGAAGTAAGAGTCCTTTTAGAAGGCCTAAAAGTAGCATGGGATTCTAACTTTAGACAGTTAAAAGTGGAGTGTGATAATACTTTGGTAGTGGAAACTATTTTAGCTGGCGGCATGACAAATATTAGGATGTTGGAGCTATGATTGATTCATCATTTCTTGAGTCGTGATTGGAGAATACGTTTTCGACATATTCTTAAGGACCACAATAAAACTGCTGATCATATGGCTAAAATTGCAAGTTTAAATTACAATTAGATGCAAATTTTTTTACTGAAGCCCGATTTTGACAGAAAAGTTACTCAAGTCAGATATTGGCTACTTGGTTGATATCACTTAATAGTAGATTGTTTAAATATAATCACTTTTATATTGTTTTCTTTAAAAAATCAATATAAATTTAATGATGTTTAGTCATATTAATTAATATTGGATGTAATGATAAATATATTACACTCCTAATAAGAAAAGCATGTTCGAAATTTAAAATGACTAATATATAGTTTGTCCTCTGAATTTGTCTGACACTAGGGGTGAGCAAAACTCGATTTGACTCGAAAAAATTGAAAAAAATTTTGAATTTTGAGTTAAACGAATCGAGTTATTCGAATCAACTCGAATTTTTTTTTAAATTTCGAGTTCGAATCGAGTTGAGTTTTCGAATTCGAATAACTCGAATAATTCGAATATTAAACTATAATATTTTACATTTTTACCCCAAACTCCCAAACCTTTTTACTTTTCCCTCAAAACTTTTACTCCTTCCCACTTTCCCCCCAAAACTTTTACTCCCCTCCCCTCTCAACCCCCCAATCTGCCCAAAATCCATTTCCCAAAAACCCTGAAAACCTTTTATTTTCTCCCAAAATTTTTACTCCCAAAAACCCTGAAAACCTTTTATTTTCTCCCAAAATTTTTACTCCCTCTCACTTTTCCCCTAAAACTTTTATCCCATTCCCATCCCACCTCTTATCTACCCCAAACCCTCCCCCCTCCAATTTTTTTAAATATTTTCCCTCCAAAATTTTACTCCCCCTATTTACTTTCCCTCAAACTTTTATTCCCCAAAACTTTTTATTTTCCCCCTAAACTTTTACTTCTCACCCTTTACTCTCAAATAAAAAAATTAAAATTATCCAAAAAAATCACTAAACATAAATAGTAATAATTTTATTTATATCTACTATTTATATTATTAAATTCAATTTCACATTTTATATTATTTATATTATTGAATTGTTTAGTCATATTGAATATTTATATTAAAATTGAATTATTAATTATGCCATAAAATATTCGTGTTAAAATTTATATTGGTATCAATTTCACATTTTATTTTTAAAATAACTTTTATTAAAAAAATCATATTTTTACATTTAATATATTTTTTAATTCTAAAATACATAGTGACAAGAATCTGAAGATAATTGAAACAACTAAGTAAGCAAAGAAGCTAACCAGTATATAAAAAATTAATAAATAAATTATGAGGTGATGAAAGTTAATAAAAATTTTGATTAAGGTGGACAAATTTTATTATGATGGGTGACAGTGGTTACAAGGACCCAAAATTATTTTTTAAAATTTAACTCGAACAAATATATTCGATTCGATTCGATTCGATTCAAATTCCATCTCACTTGACTTGATTTGAGAAAACTTCAAATAAAGTTAGGATGATAAAATGAGATTCGAAAACTCGATTAACTCGAAAATTTTTTATTCGATTCGATTCGATCGAATGCTCACCCCTATGTGACACTAATGACTAATCTTATAGTGACACATGTCAGCTTCTCAGTATGACATGTAGCAGACATAAATTAAAAAGTTTAAAAAAATTTTAAAATATATAAATTAATTTTAAAAAATATAATTTTGGGGGGCAAGTTCATGTACCAACTAATATATTATTTTGGAAACTTTATATACTAGCTAAATATTTTTGGACAAATTTAGAGAGAAAATAAAACAATATATTTAACCATTATTATTTAACCATTTAGAGAGAGAAAAAAAATTGAAAATAATATATTTATTAATTAAAAATAAAACAACATAAAATAAAAATTACAAATCTGTATAGAAGAGAAATTAAACTTGAGACTTAAAGATGAAATCGTTATTATTTAACTATTTAATCAAGAGAGCTAGGACGTGAAAAATATTAATTAAAAATAAAAAAACTTAAAACAACATGAAATAAAAAATACAAATGTGAGTAAAACAAGAATTGAACTTGAGATTTAAGAACAAAACTACTAATATTTAACCGTCTAATCAGAAACTAATTATGTTAAAAAAGTAAAAAATTATGGCTTAAAGATCCTGGTAACTGTGTAAAAAGCGAGTCAACATTTTCATGCACTCTCTCTAAAAACAACATATTTCTTTACATTTTCAAAAGATCGAGCTATTTAATCAATTACTTTTTTTATATATGGCATATTTAGCCGACTAGGAGTTGTGCATATATGGACGCACATAGTAGACTTGACTTATTATTGAAAAAAACAACATTATTGAAAAGTGATAAATTTTAAAATTATACATGAATTTTGTTTAATATGTAATTGTATACATGAACTTTAATTTGGTGCAATTTATACATGGAAAACTTTAATTGCGGTTGAAATATATACAAACTTTAATTTTGATTTAATAATACACATTTAAATAAATAAATACATCAATTTATTTTTATATTAAATAAATATAATTATTTATGAATGCAATATATAAACATAAAATGACGTTATATCAATAATTATGTTAATAATTTACAAAAATAAGATAAAATCAAAATTTCTTATATAAAATTATACAAAATAAAAATTTATATATAAAATTACACATTAAATTATAATTTATATATAATTTTGAAATTTATTCCCACCAACTTTGAGGGCAAAATACCATAAAAAGCTTTTTTTTTTTAAATTTACCGAAATGGGCTCGGTATTTTATTATTTACCGGAATGACCATTTTTCCTCGAAAGCGCGTCCACGTCAGCGCGATGTCAGGTGACGTGGTAGAAAATCGCGTCCCTGAGGGCGCGTTTTGCTTACGTGGATGGAAATTGCTCCCTCAAGGGCGCGTTTTGTTGCCACGTAAGCGCTCCCTTGGGGACGCGTTTTGCCCGCGCATGAACAGTAGCAACGGCTACTTTTTGACCGTTGGTGACCCCCTTAACGGTAAAAAAAAACTATAAAAACCCCCCACCTTCATTTTTTTCACAACTAAATCATTTCTCTCAATTTTTCTCTAATATTCTCTCAATTCCTCTCAAATTCTATTTAAAAGAGCTTCAAATTTTTAATTATTTTTAAAATAGTTTTAAAATTTATTTTTTGAAGTTTTTTAAATCATAAAAATTTGTACCAATTTAGCAATGGTTGGGGAATTGATTCGTCTTGATGACAAGCATATATCCGTGGAACAAATGAAAATGGTAAGTGTTAAATTTAATTTTTAATATTATTTAAGATTTTTATTTATGTAATTTTAAATAATTATTATTTTATTATTTGTTATAAAAGTCTGTAGATCGGATATTGCAATGTTATATCCGCAATATGCATGGTCCTCCATCACCGTTGGTAGAGAATTACCTGCGGGAGGCGGGTTTTTGGCACATGGCGACGACCGGCCGGGGATGCAAGTTGGACCCGAAACTCATCAGTGCATTGGGGAGACCTGAGACGCACACATTCCATCTTCCATGTGGAGAGTGCACTATCACTTTGGAAGATGTCAATTTGCAATTGGGGTTACCAGTGGACGGGTACGCAGTCACCTGGTCTGTTCAATCTGGTGATTGGGGAGCGGTATGCTACGAGCTGTTGGGCACTATTCCGGAGAATATTAACGGAGGTCGAATTGAGATGGGCTGGTTACGAGACACATTCCCGGATTCAGATGATGATTCAACCGAAATAGAAAGAATCCGATATACTCGGGCATACATTATTCAGATAATTGGAGGTTATCTGATGCTGAACTTGTCACGGAACCTCGTGCATTTAAGATGGCTGCTGAAACTCGTTGATTTTCGAGCAGCTAATGAATTTAGCTGGGGGTTTACCGTGTTGGCAACATTGTACCGGGAGATGTGCGGGGCGACGCGACCGAATAAAGCAAAAATCGGAGGTTGCTTGTCACTACTGCAGTGATGGGCACGGTTTCGCTTTCCATTTTTACATCATCAAGTGGACCACCCGTATACATTCCCACTTATAACGAGGTAAATTTTATATTAGATTTTATAATTATTACGTGGATTTAAAATATAATCGAATGCTAAAAATTTATTCAATTAGGTGAAACCATCCGGCAAGTTATGCTCGATTACCTACCTCTCTTGAAGATATACGGCTTTTATTGGACCAACGATTGGAAGCACAAGTAAGTATTAAATAAAATAGATATTTCCATAATGAGATAGTCGATTGGTATTTAATATTTAGTACATAACTAATATTTCCATCATGGTCATATAGTTTGAATGGACACCATAGGATCCGACAATTCGGGCAGTAAGTCCGGATGAGTACTTCCAAAATCGAAACGGTTGACATGTGAAAGTCTCATTGGTCAACTTTATGACTGTGGAAATGCACCAGTCGGACAGAGTATTACGAAAATTTGGATTCCGACAACCGATTCCCGTGGCACCTGAGGTGTTGAATGATTATTACAAAATCGATCTACGGTAATTGCATACGGATTGGCCGAGATTCTGGTCACACTGCATCCAAATGTAGGAAGATCGGTATGACTATATACCTACTCGGGAACCGATCATTGTTCCAGAGTTAGCGTCTGTGCCGAAATACATGCCATGGTTTAGGATCCATGGGAAGCCGTATTTACTCTCGCCAGAGGAGAAGCAGCGACAATTGTGTGTCCAAAGGGAACGACGTGGCACTTTAAATCCATGAAGAAGGGACGACGACGCAGGCTCATTAACGAGGCCCATAAATTCATCCGGCCCATCATCAGCCCCCATAACTTCATCAGGCCCAGCAACAGCACCGACACAGTCACCCAACCCAGCAGTTCAACCGATGATACCCATGACACAACCTTTTCAGATGATGCCAGGTGGGTATCCTAGCCCTTTTATGTATCCTAACCCTTATATGTTTCCTTTTTCTAGTCCCATGGTAGGTTGGAGTCAATGGCCCGATTCATCTCCATTTTCGATTACGCCGAGTGCACCGCTGATGTATAGGCCATCGTCGTAGGAGGGATCGTAAGAGGGGCCGTCGAGAGCTCTTCTTTTTACCAAACCCCATCACTGTATGGGTTTCAAACACCTTCGCCGTTGGTGATGCAAACACCTCCACATTCACTATTCTATCAAGGTGGTTCATCGTCCCAACACCGACAACCAGATCCCTTACCGGATAAACCAGAATCCTCGCCGGAGCAACCACAACCCCCGCCGAAAGCTGGACAAAGAAGGAATCCAGCGCGTAACCGTCGACATTGCCATGTGGCACTGAATCTGGTGGGCATGAAGATTGATTTTTATTTTAATATATTTGTACAAAATAATTTATATTAATGTAATAAAATACAAAATAGTTTATTTTGAATATTTTGATATTATTTGATGTAATAAAATACAAAATATTTTATTTTAAATATTTTGATATTATTTGATGTAATAAAATACAAAATAGTTTATTTTGAATATTTTGATATTATTTCATTTAATAAAATACAAAATAGTTAATATTCTTAATAATAGAAATTCTTTTAAATAAGGCAATATGTTGAACACTTGGCATATTATTTCATTTAATAAAATAAAACGTTGTTTTGAATAAAGTGACTGTAATTTACTTTAATATTTTTAATGAAATAGATTTAAAATAAAATAAGTAAATATTTTGAATATTTGTACTAATTTTTTATTTAAAAAATTATAAATAATACAAAGTTGTTTACAATGACGTTCAACTATTTCGATTTGGGCATGATCGGCTTGTATGGCCTGGATTCCTACACCATCTGCGTAACTTCTGTTGACTGGCTATTTTTCAGATATCCATATTGTTACGTATTCTAGTCGAGTAAGGTCGACCCTTTGGTTTGCGATGCAATTCTCTATCCGGTAACAGCTTAAAAAGAGCAAGCGATACGGGCGGCCACTTACGTTTATCTGGGATCAGTGGGAAAACGTGTCTCCAGACGTTGTACATGTTTTCTAATTTGTACACTTCGTCGACATAGCTCATCGGATCCAGACGGAGATTCTGACAAGCTGCAATTACATGAGCGCATGGATAACGAAGTGCATCAAACATCCCACAATCGCAAGTCCTATTTCGCAAGTGTACATGATATTGCCCGCCAATAACACCTTGGTGCAGTCTGTCAAACTCTGTCACGCGAAATCATAAGTTGTCTCGATCGTGACACACTGTGTGCATGGTGTTCGCCCGCACCTTGGCCTTGTTAATTTATTGCACTACCTTACTGCACCATACATGGCCTCCCTGCATCTGACCTGCATAACTCGCTACTCGCTTTGGAAATAGCGCCGCCAAACGAAAATATGTCCACACACACCGATGTTTTTGGTAGATGGAGCATTCCTTTTAGAACAGAATTTATGCATTTAGCCAGGTTTGAGGTCATATGATCATATCGTAGGCTGCCGTCGTATGCTTGTACCCACTGTTCGAAACGTATGTTACAAAGGTAGTCCGCGCCTTCGCCGTTAATTGAAAGCAAAACTGCAAGCATCTCATAAAATCGATCTTTATTTATTTCATATCCTGCCAATATAAGTTCATAGCGAATATTACATACCACTTTTTCATTTACAATAAATTCAAAATGACAAACGAAATTATATTAATAGAGACTAAATACCCATGTTAGTCACTTGTCGTCGTTGCTCTTAGATGGATATTGCCTATAGTAGTTGGAAGCAATGTGCCTTAGGCAATATCGATGGTGTGTGCGCTGCCATAAGCTTCCCTGTCGATCAAATGCAACTAGTATACCGATGCCCCGATCTGAAATAACACAGATATCAGGTTTGGGGCACACATGCCTCTTTAACCTAGATAGAAAGAAATCTCTGTCATTAGATGACTCCCCCGGTGTTATTGCAAACGCAATTGGAAGAATTCTTCCACCGCCATCCTGTGCCACTGCAAGCAATAGCCGCTGAGTATACCTACCAAACATAAAGGTACCGTCAATTTGTACCAATGGCTTGCAGTATGGAAATGCGTCTCGACATTGCTTAAAGGTCCAAAACAGGCGTTTGAACACTTGGCATCCACATAGCAATCGGCAGTTGTAGTACGCATGTTCTGTTTCAAGGTTTGTGATGCAACCTGAGACGTATCTCTCTAACACTTGACACCACTGCCATATTTCATTATATGAAGCGTCCCACCCACTATGCATCTTCTCCACCGCCTTCTGCTTAGTTATCCAAGCCTTGCGGTAAGAGGGCGTGTACCCTATTTGGCTACGAATATTGGTAATTAAGACCGGCACTGAAGTCCTGGGATCTGCCTTCACCGTGGGTAGTATCAAGCTAGCTAACATAGCTGAATCCATCTTGGGATGATCTTGTGAAACACCTATAAACGGAGTATATTAAATAATGCAACATTACATAATAACAGTATTATTTAGAAATCGTCAATATTGTACCTGTAGCACATGTATGTGGACCTTTATACTTTTTTATCTCTCACAACCCTGTTTTTTTCCTCAACGAGGCGTAGATTTTCCATGAACATGTGCTGTCTTGCACGGCACACTTCTCCTCAAACTTATCAGATTTGGATTTAACCACGTGGTAGTTAACGTCGTTATTGATGCTATGTTGTTTCAAAGCACTAATAAAACTATCCTTGTTAGAAAACTGATTACCAGATTCAAATTCACCCGAATCCAGCCCCGAACTTGTACGATCACGCAACCGGTGTGGTAGGTCTGGAAACTCCAACGCATCATCTACAGACAGATCAACATTATGCATGTGGGCTGGAGCATGTGGGCTGGAGGTGAGTATACTCTGAATCGTGGATTTTCTTCTTCATCTGAACTCCCTTTAGCATCTTCAGGTTCAGAAAATAAGCCAACTTCTGCACCATCGGGCCTGGGCTCTCGAGGTGGATCCAGATCGGAGTCATCTTCTAACCCACCATCATCTACAACGTACAAGGTCCCCTCACCGGTGGACGTCGTAGGGAGTACATCATCCCTTCTTCTGGGTATTTCATAACGTCCCAATTTGATGTAAATTGCCAACCACTAGAACTTGATGCCATTCCTCAGTACGTATTTCCAACATTAAACATCGAGCCACCGACGTACATGTCCCATCCACCGACAGAGTGTCTTGCAGGGGATGTACATTCTACACCACTACCAAACATGGGCTGTTCCGTGTTTTGTAACTCACTAACCGAGTGTCGGCCAGGGGTTGTGTATACCTCTTGAACACCAGTCGCAAGTACATCATTTGGCGATGTAAATTGTACATATAACTCAATATAAGGTGCTTCACTAGCAAGATGAGTCTGCACTATTGCCTCCAAGCTACGAGCACCTGTTATGTCGAACGAGTCATATGTCACTAGATCAACAGAAGAACAAAAATCAATACGCAATAGACAGAACTTTCATTGGCGTCGTTCCAAAAAATTTTCCCCTAATTCTTTTACGAAGTTCTGTTAAATCTATGTTCTGGTTAAAAACCAGTCGCACTGTATTCTCCGATAAAAAAACAACACCGTTCTCGGTGTGGCAAACCTCACCATCATAGTAAATAACAACACTAATACGTTCACTCATCTTTAATTTCTAACCTTCTTAGCCTCTCTAAATTGTTTTTGCTGTAACTTATGCAATCTAAGAACATTTTTTGCCTCATTTATAGCTTCAGCCCAAACATGCTACTGTAGCAAAAACACGTCCACGTGGGAGCGATTTAATATTTCTTCTCATAAAGCATCCTGCTTAAAGCATTTTACACACTATTTGCTTAGAAACGTCAACTCGAAATTATTTTTTCAGGACCTACTGTAGCAAAAGCGCGTCTAGATGAGAGCGATTTCAGAAATTCTTCTGATAAAGCATCCTGCTTGAAGCGTTTTTTATACTATTTGCTCAGAAACGTCAACTCGAAATTATTTTTTCAAGACCTACTGTAGCAAAAGCGCGTCCACGTGGGAGCGATTTCAGAAATTCTTCTAATAAAGCATCATGCTTGAAGCGTTTTTATACTATTTGCTTAGAAACGTCAACTCGAAATTATTTTTTCAGGACCTACTGTACCAAAAGCGCGTCCACGTAGGAGCGATTTCCTTAATAAATTTTTAATTAAATTACTCACGTAACCCTATACCCTAATTTAATTAAGAAATCTTAAACCCTAAACCCTAATCCTTTAATTAATTTTTTCTTAAAAAACCATAAACACGAAACTTAATCCAATTTTGAAAAAATTATAATTAATTTAATTAAGAAATCTTAAACCCTAAACCCTAATCCTTTAATTGTTTAATTTTTTCTCCAAAATGCTAAAAATCTTAAAAACTCTAAACCCTAATCCTAAACCTAACCCTAAAAACCCAAAACCTAACGTGAGTAGAAGCGGGCAAAACGCGTCCCCAAGGGAGCGCTTACGTAGCAACAAAACGCGCCTTTGAGGGAGCGATTTCTATCCACGTAAGTAAAACACGCCCTCAGGGACGCAATTTTCTGCCACGTCCCCTGACATCGCGCTGACGTGGACGCGCTTTCGGGGAAAAGAATTATTCCGGTAAATAATAAAATACCGGACCTATTTCAAAAAAAAAAAATCTTTTAACGGTGTTTTGCCCCAACTTTGACATTGACGTTTCTCTTTTATTATGTCATTAGTTTATATGATGTGATGAGGTAAGACAAACATAAATATAAAAAAAAACCTTTTATTACCATAAAGCAAGGAGTACACAGTCCAGAATCAATCCGATAATCCTATCTTCACACACTAATTAATCTTTTACATTGCCAAATCTCCCACGGAAGCGTTGAAGGAGATATGGAAGGTTCAATCAAGTGCTCTGCAAACTACGTTCCTTTGACTCCAATCACCTTCTTGGACCGCGCCGCGGTTATCTACCCAGACTCTGTCTCCCTTGTCCACGGTGATGTCAAGTATACCTGGAAACAGACTCGTCAGAGGTGCGTTCGTCTCGCTTCTGCGCTTGCCCAGCTGGGAATTGCCCCTCGTCATGTGGTAATTCTCTCTTTTGCCTCCTTTCTCTACTCTATCCCTAGTTTTTTTTCTTGCCATTTATGAGCTTTAGCTTTCTTCAATCCAGTGATTTTCTGCTTTTTTTAGACTAGTTTGTCAAAGCCCAAGACTTTAAATTTTAAATCTAGTTATTTGGCTGTTAAATTTTCGGATTCAAATCCGGGAAACTTGCATTCCCAGTTTTGTGTTACTGGTTGAATTATATTCCAATTGAGTTGGTTTTGGAGGTTGTTTACTGGTGTTTTCTCCCTCTTCCTCTGCATTGGATGTGTGATATTCGTTCAAAAATGCTATTTATTGTCCTTTCTAAGCTTGGATTAAACGGATTTGCTTCTATAGGCCATACTTCAATTATCGAACTTGATTTTATCTTCTTTTCACCTCTATAGTGTTTTCCTTGTTACTGCATGCCAAGGTGATCTTTGCTTGTTTGAGAGCAGGTTGCTGTATTAGCCCCAAATGTTCCAGCGATGTATGAACTTCATTTTGGTGTTCCGATGGCTGGGGCTGTTCTATGTACACTCAATATACGTCATGATTCCTCAACGGTGGCAGTGTTATTGAAGCATTCTGAAGCCAAATTCCTTTTTGTAGATTACGAATTCCTCCATATTGCAGAGGGAGCATTGAAAATACTATCCAACACGAGTGCTAAGCTGCCCCAACTAGTCTTGATCCCGGATCATGATCGGCAAGTTCCTTCCAGGAGCAACACCAACTCCACATCTGCAAACTTGGACTATGACAGTCTATTAGCAATGGGGAAACTAGATTTTGATATTAGAAGACCAGAAGATGAGTGGGAACCCATCTCGCTTAATTATACTTCTGGTACGACATCAAGCCCAAAAGGTGTTATTTATAGCCACCGAGGTGCCTATCTCAATTCTCTAGCCACAATTCTTCTCAATGAGATGCCCTCAATGCCTGTATATTTATGGACTGTTCCTATGTTTCATTGCAATGGATGGTGTCTTACATGGGGAGTTGCTGCTCAAGGTGGTACAAATGTATGTTTAAGAAATGTCTCTGCGGGAGGAATATTTTCTAATATTGCTAAGTACAAGGTGACTCACATGGGTGGTGCACCTACGGTTTTGAACATGATAATAAATGCACCAGCTGGCAACCAAAGACGTCTTCCAGGGAAGGTTGTGATCATGACGGGAGCCGCACCACCACCACCTCATGTACTTTTCAAAATGGATGAACTGGGATTTAGAGTGGTTCATTCATATGGCCTTACTGAAACCTATGGTCCAGGAATAGTATGCACTTGGAAACCAGAATGGGATTCTCTGCCTCAAGAAGTACAGGCTAAGATCAAGGCTAGGCAGGGGTTGAATCATCTTGGTATAGAGGAAATCGATGTTAAAGATCCTGTAACTATGAAGAGTATGCCACCTGATGCAAGGAGTATAGGTGAGGTTATGTTTAGAGGCAACACTGTCATGAATGGATACCTTAAAAACATAAAAGCAACGAAGGATGCTTTTAATGGTGGATGGTTCCGAAGTGGGGACTTGGGAGTGAGACACCCTGATGGTTACATTGAACTCAAGGACCGGTCCAAGGACATAATCATCTCTGGGGGGGAAAATATAAGCTCCATTGAAGTGGAATCAGTGCTGTTCAGCCATCCAGCTGTGCTAGAGGCAGCTGTGGTGGCAAGACCAGATGATTACTGGGGGGAGACACCTTGTGCATTTGTAAAGTTGAAGGACGGTCACGAAGCCAGTGTTGATGAAATTATCAAATATTGTCGAGATAACTTGCCCCACTACATGACTCCTCGAACAGTGGTTTTCCAGGATTTGCCTAAGACTTCGACTGGAAAGACGCAGAAATATGTTCTACGAGAGAAGGCCAAGGCATTAGGAAGCATGTCAAAGAGTAAGAGCAAATTGTAGATCACCTTTAATGGAAGGTGAGGTCTTTGTGGCAGGTTGAGGTTGGTATTATAAATCCAAAGGTGGAGGCATCAATTGTTCACGCTTTTATTTTAACAGGATGGAATTTACACGAATTTTATCTGCTTTGAATTAGAGAGCAGCCAACCATAAATTTTATTTTAAATTCTTTTATTAGTCCCTGTAATTTGTGTAAGTTATGAATTTAGTCTTATATTTTTCGAATTGGTCAATTTTAGTTGACCAATTTAGCTCATGTAGTTTTCGAATTTAGAAATTTTAGACTTAATCTAAACAATAGCAATTAAATCTGTTTGGTTAAATTTAATTACTAGTCTTATACTATACATACCATTGTAGTTTTGGTACATATTCTCCAATTGGATCATTCTAAGTTTCTATACTTTTCAAATTTGAAATTTTAGTCTTGATGCAAATGACAGTCGTTAAACCATTAACTCGATTTTTATTAAGTAATATATAAAAAACACATATAGTAATATGTTTGGCACATCAAATTTTGGAGATAACAAAACTTAACTTAATCGTTTGGTGAGGATTGAAAATTTGAAATTTGGATTATAATTGACTAAATTAAAGTATAAGGCCTAAATCCACAATTTGTGCAAATGCTGCTATTAGTTCCTCTACTTTGCAAAAGTTGTGGATTTAGGCCTTATACTTTAAGTTGGTCATTTTTAGCCCTTTTCAAATTTTAAAATTTCAATCCTTACTAAACGATAAATGTTGAATTCATTTGATTAAGTTCTGCTATTTTCAAAATTTGATACTGCAAACATATTATTATATGTGTAATGTCATACCAACTTGTTATTTCTACATATTACTCACTGAAAATTCAATTAATGGATTAATAACGGTCATTTGTGTCAAGACTGAAATTTCAAAATTCGAAAAGCTATAGGGGCTTAGAATGAGCCAATTAGAAAATATTGATTAAATCTACAACTGTACATATAGTGCAGAACTAGTAATTGAATTTAACCGAACGAATTTAACTATTATTGTTTGGGTTAGGACTAAAATTTCATAATTCAAAAAGTAAAGAGACTAAAATTGTCTAATTCGAAAAGTATAAGAACCAAAATTAACGGTCGAATTTAACCAACTTTTAAAGTATATTAACCCTGTATAACCCCGAGACCTACTTAGTGAGGTCATTAAACATCGATAAATCATAATTATATTCAAGATTGAAAATGCTTTAAATTATCCCATGTTTATATGCTTAATTATTCTGTAATTGGATTATGATAATCTAAGTTGCTCCAGAAACATAATGTGTTATCATATATTCGAATCCAGTGATTGGGTTAATTGTGAGGTGTCACAAATCACTTGGTCATCTTACCTTCCAATTGGGGTGAGCAATCAATCAGGTCAATCGATTCAGTGCAAAAAAATTGAAAATTGACTTAATCAACTTTCCCTTTTTTTTATGGAACCAAAACTGAACCAACTTTAAGGGAAAATTGAAAAAACAAACCCGAGTCATTTTCGATCAGTTAATCAAATCAACTGAGTTTAGTAGGCTTTCTTTGTCTGTGTTTGTGTAGCAGCCATAAACTCATGCTTCCAAAGATTAACTATCATCCATGTATATATACATACATATATATAATACAAAACCATGTCAATCTTACAAGCCACTATTTTTAATGTTAATGTTCATGTCATTTATCATTTATCAAAGCATTAGAAGCATCATAATTTAGAATTTTTTTTATTTTCTTCGGTGAAAATATTTGAAAGCATTTTCCATAGCATTTTATTTTAATTGATTTATGTAGATCAGTTTAGTCCAAAGTAAAAAAAAAACTTTAAGGAAAAAAAAATCATAAGTTCACCTAAAAATAAACAGACCCATTTCGAATGGAGAAAATAGATTACATTTCTATAAAAAAATAAATGCAAAACCTTGATAAAAAGAAGAAATGATATACCTTAATAGGATTGGAAAGTTTGACTTTTGAGGGTTACTTCGAAATGTAAACAAGAAAGGAAGACTTGGTAAGGACCAGCAACCAACCAATAGAGACGACGAGTCATGAGGAGTGGTTGACGGACAGAATACAGAGGAAAATCTAGTGGAAATGCCTCATACGCTAGAATTGATGCCTCTAGCGGAAAATCTAGATAAACAAGATCGAAAAGAGAGTTTTAATAATTTAAAGACGGCTTGACCGTGACTTTTAATAATAGTATTGCAATATTTAGAAATCATACTCTTGTCTGTAATGGATGAATGTCTAATAATTTCTATTTTATCAAACAAAAAATGTACACACTGCTTGAAATTGAACTATAAAATAAAAGGCTTAAAACTTCTTAATCTAATGAGACATACCTTTGACTTTTGAGACTTGATTATATTAACCAAGAAAGAATCACTAGACTTGTGAAAGATGACACATTAAGTTCACTTAATGAAGTTGATCTTCCAAAATGTGAATTCAGCTTGGAAGGTATGACTAAGCTATTGAAAAAAATTCGATTCGAAAATAGTTTTCTTGCACAGCAAAAAAATAAAAAATTTGAAAATCAAGCCAGTTTGTGATATTTATAGAAAAAAACTTTTTCCCAAAATAGTACCTATGCTTTGAGTGAGATGGATCCTAGATGTGCCCGACTTTCTACCAAACAATCATCTCCGCTATTCTTTACCATGAGTTGCCTCGAGTGTGGGCTTAAATTATTTCAAATCAAACACAAAATCAGAATTAATATTTTTACTTTCAATAGGAAACTAAATATCGCTCTCTCTCTTTCTCGCGCGCGCGTTTAGAAACTAGTAGAATTGTTATTCTTAGAAAATAGAATTTATAATTAGAAATAAATTCTGACTTATTTTTGGGTAGAATAACAATATCTCAAAGTTGTGTATTTTTAGCCCTACTAGAGGAAGTGAAACCTTAATTGAATTAGTATAAGAAAATAATTTTATTTAATATAAAAAAATCCCATAGTTGAATTAAGAGAGAGAGGGGTGACTAACCCTAGTTATTTTACTAGGGTTGCCACCCCTTATACTTGTCATGAGGGAGTTTTGGGTCTCTCTTGTATTAGGTCCAATTATATGTGTTTCTTAAACTTTTAACCCAACACTTTACAATTTAATCTGACCTAATACATTTTTTTTCTATTTTCCAAAATAAATATTATTTATTAAATAATTTTCTCAACCCAATTCTAATTCCTTTAAAATCATGACAACTTTACCATAAAAGAATCTATGAGAAATAATTTCCACATTTAACGAAATCACAATGACCAATTAATTTAATTCCATTTTCAAACTTCGATTAATTAAATATAATTGTCACACCTGGTTTCCATTCATACCGGAATTTGGGAGTTAATCAAATATAATAGTAAGTTGGCAGGCTCTACTGGAAACTTTGAAATTCTTGTGGCTAATTAATAATTAAATAAATTTTAATTTTGGTTTAGTTAGGATAGAACCGGTTGGTCCCTCAGTGGAAGACAATATGATTGTAGATGGATGGCTTATTTAGGGCTTTGGTGGTCGTGCGTAAGGGGTTATTTATGTGGGAAGCCTTAACCAGTTGGGGAAATTCTTTTCAATTTTGATTATTCTAATCTACACCGTCTTCTTCGGTTGCTCTAAAGAAGAGGTAGTTAAGGAGAGTGCTGCATGGGGTAGTGATCTTGAGATTTGAAGTTTGGAAGTAGAGAATTTGAGGAACTGGTAAGCTTTCTTATCTGTATGTACTCATGGATTAGAGGAAGAGAGAGAGAGTAAGGATTCCTGATAAGATTCTATATAATGGCTTATGGGTTTTAAAGTTTGAATGCATTCGATTTAACTGATATTTGGTTGTCATGCTTAGTTGCCTGAACGATGAAGGCTTTGGCATTTGGAAAAGTGAAACTGGCGAGGAAGAATGAGTTCAAGTGAGTTTTTGTACCCTACCTTTGAGTGGCTGTTGATGAGGTATTGGTTGTATGATCTGGGTCTGTGTCTATTCTGATTTTGTTTGAATTCTTGGTCGCATATGAAAATGGTGAATGAATATGCTATGATTGCATAGCACTGTGTAAGTATGTATACTCTTGCAAATATGTTTATAGTAATAAGTACGATGCCTTATGTGAAATGTATATTGATAAAATGCAGTGTTCGGAGGGAGTTACTTTGATGGGATAGATGAAGATAGGAAAGATTGGCGTATTGAAGGAATGGGCAGATTGTTATGGGATACAAGGGAGTTGGGCGATATCGTGGAATGGTTATCTACTGGCTTTATAGGGCGACACCATGACAATGGTCTATCGACTCTATAGAGCAACACCGTGATGATGGTTATCGACTGGTCCTTCAGGGTGGCACCATGTGAATGATATTTAGGTCCTTAGGGGCAACACCTCGAAAGGGGTTAGTGATTCTTCGAAATCAAAAGTCCATGGTTAGCCATGGCAGGATCTAATGGCGAGCAGGTATACAATATAGTAAAAATGGAGTCCACTAGAATGGTAAATAAGGAAGTTTGTTAGGGCACAAAAAAGGGGAATCACTGTATGACTCGCTTGGTGAACAGCTTGATAGAATGAGTGTGGTGCATTTGAGAATGCGAGTAAATGTTGTAATAAGAGGAACCGCCAAAATACAAGGGTAAGTAGAACTAGTGGAAGTGTCTTAATATGGGTATATAGAAGAGGAAATGAGCAATTCCTTCAAAGCTTGGTTAATAGATATCCTGCAACACCCCTAATCCATCTCCATCGTCGGATTAGAGTTACAGAGTATCACCGAACAAATGAAAACATTTAAACTTAATACCATTCAATATAATTTAATCATATCATAAAGCATTCATATACATGCATATTATCCTTAAATCAAGCCCTTGAGGCCCTAAAAATATCTTAGAAACAAATTAGGACCAACTGAAAAAAATTTAAAAAGTTTAGAAAAAAGATACAAAATTTGCAAAACAGGGGTCACACGGTCATGTGCCTCACACGGTTGAGACATACGTCCATGTCTCAGGCCGTGTAACCTTCGAACTAGGGACACACGGCCGTGTCTTAGGCCGTGACCTCACCCATGTAACTCACTGAGTAAGGTCACATGGCTGTATCGCACTCCCGTGTGCGAGGCCGTGTAACTCTCTGAGTTGCCCCACACGCCCGTGTGCTAGGCTATTTGTTAGGCCGTGTAACTCACTGAATTGAACCATTTGAAAACTTCAGATGGCATACGGCCATGTCGCCAGGCCATGTGTCTCACACGACTGTGTCACACGCTTGTGTCTCAGCCGTGTGAATCCAAAATTTACCTATAATCAAGCCATTTTACAAGCAATTCACACCTAACCAATCTAACCATTTAAGCATGCATGAATGGACATGCACATCATTCACCAGTACACAAACATGCCATTTTAGTGTCCTAAAATCAACCAACCAATGTGCCATTCATAGAAACCACAGTACACAAACATGCCATTTTAGTGTCCTAAAATCAACCAACCAATGTGCCATTCATAGAAACCACATATACAAACATCAACAATTAAAACATATCAACATTGATTCATTTCATGCATAGTAACTTAGTTCAAACATATACCAAAACATACCACAAGTATTCACTTTCATATCATTCTAATTACACCAAAAAGAAACCTTTTTACAAACATGTTAAAATACCAAGTGACATACTTTAGCACATTATGAAATTGTACCAAACCAATATATTTAGCCACATATACTTGCCACTACCCTAAGAGACACAAAAACTACCAACTTTGATGGATAGTGTCAGCAACAATTATCTACAAAACAATCCACAAGATCCGATAAGTTTACGTAACTTAGAAAGATCATAGTATAACATTTAATCTAACACAATTAGATATAATTCATATACTATTAGATTTCAGGGTTACTAGAGTACAAACAAGGGTAGCGAAGTACAAATAGGGGCACGTAGGTGCAATCATTCAATAATTAACTATCAATATTTAACTAAGGAACTATAATGTAAAAATACAAGTAGAAATTTATTTACATATTGAAACACTATAGAAATTTATTTACATATTGAAACACTATGAACTTATTTGCTATTCGATTCCGAGCAACACGCAAGGGATAATCCGCTATTTTCTCTTTTCCTCGATTATTATCTTTTTGATCCAAGTTTTGATCTATATAATAGTTAAAAACAATATAATAATCTCATACATATTTCACATTCCATTCAATGTATATAACCCTTAACTTTTCATTAATTACACATTTTCTCTAAACTTTTACATTTTTTTCAATTTAGTCTTCTGACCCGAAAATTATCCAATTAACCATTTCCTAAGAATCAAATTATAGCTGAATATACTAAGCCCTTTAACCGTCCATACTAGACATTAAATTCACTATCAAACCTTGTAATTTTTGCATTTTAACAATTAAACCCTTAACTCAAAATCTAACAAAAAATTAATTTACAAAACAACCAAATACCACAATCAAAGCTTCAAACACATAGCCATCATAAAAAAATTCAAGATCCATCAATGGAAACTTTTAAAATTTTTAACAGATTCAAAAATAAAGGTACAGGCTAGCTGGACCTATTTGTAACGATCTTAAAAATATAAAAATTACAAGAAATAGGTGAAAAATTAGCTCACATGTACAAGGAGAAGGTGACTAAAGCTTGGAGCTCCTCCAATGGTGATTTCGGTTCCAAAAATAAGAAAATAAGGAAGATGATACCTTATTTACTTTTAATTAACTTAATATTTTAACCTAATTCTCACATTACCATTTTAACCTTAAAAATTTATCGAAATTTCATTAAAACCTATCCATGCATATCCACTAACTTAATAATTGATATATTTACCATTCAAGTCCATTAACATTCCTTTCCATAACCATTTAGCCCTTTTAACTAATAGAATTCAACTTTTACACCTTTTTTGATTTAGTTCTTTTTACCTAATTAACCATTCAAACATTAAAATTTCTTAACGAAACCTTAATAAGACCTTAATAATATTCAAAAAACACTGAATAAATAATAAAATAATAATTCACTCATCAAAATTGTGGTCTTGAACCACTGTTTTTAGTATCACTGAAAATGCGCTGTTACAACTCTCCCCTATTAGGAAATTTCATTTTAGAAATTGTTACCTGAAAATAGATTCAGATATTGTAATTTCATTGATTCATTGGTTTCCCATGTAGCCTCTTCAGCACCATGCTGATGCCATAAAGTTTTCACCAATGGTACTCATATATTCCGAGGTTTTTTGACTTTCCGAGACAAAATTTTTACTGGTTCTTCAGAATACGTCAAATCTAGCTATAAATCAACTTCACTATAAGGAATCACGTGTGATGGATTAGATCTATACCGTCTTAACATTGAAACGTGGAATACATTATGAATTTTCTCGAGTTCAGGAGGTAAAGTTGGTCTGTAAGCTATAGGGCCGACTCTTTCAATAATCTCGTTCGACCCAATAAATCTCGTAATCAACTTTCCTTTCATGCCAAAATGTAGCACTTTCTCCCATGGAGAAAATTTTAAGAATATTGATCACCAACAACAAACTCTATATCTTTTCTTTTCAAATCTGCATATGACTCCTGATGATCAAATGCAACTTTCAAACTATCTCGAATAATTCGAACATTTTTCTTTAGTTTCTCAAATCAAATCAATCCCTACCATTTTGGCTTCGCTCAACTCAGACCAATACAACAACATTTTACATTTTTTTCTGTATAAAGCTTCAAATGGTGCCATTTAAATATTAGATTGGTGCTTGTTATTATAAGCGAACTCAGCTAACGATAAATATTTTTCCCAGCTACCCTCAAACTCAAGAATACAACACCGTAGCATGTCTTCTAAAGTCTGAATTACTCGTTCTGATTGCCCATCCATCTGAGGATGAAACTCTGTACTAAAATTGATTTTAGTGCCCAAAGCCTCGTAAAGTTTACTCCAAAATCTCAATGTAAACTGCAGATCATGATAAAAAATAATATATGGAGGAACTCCGTGCAACATTACAATCTCTGACACATACAATTCTGCTAACCTCCTAAGTGAGAATCTATTCTGACTTGAATAAAATGGGCCGACTTAGTCAATTAGTCAACAATTACCCAGATCGAGTCTTTCTTTTTCAAAGTTACAGGCAAACCAGATACAAAATCCATCGTGACTCGCTCCCACTTCCATTCAAGGATCATAACAGGCTGTAATAATTTCGACGGTACCTGATGTTCCACTTCCATTGCAAGTATTCCATTAGCAAAAGTAGTCCTCGAACCGTGTGTACACTGATCTGCCGTAATTTAGTATAGCATATTAAACTAGTTTTCACATTTAAGGATCTTGAATACAAAACACTTTAGTTAGATTTTAGGTAAGTTTTTATTACTTTATTTAAATTCAATAAATTGTGTAATTTGAGTCTTTTATTGACCTTAGGGGCTGAATTAGGCCTAAGGGAGAGCTAATAAGCTTTGTGAGTGTGTAGGAGACCATTAGAAGGTGTGCTAACTCCATATTGATCATTGTCTTGCAACACGGAGAGTTGGAAGTCACAACATAGGGAGCAAAATAGAAGAATTTCAATATTGCCTTCGGTGTCGCAACGCACCCCTGAAGATACCTTGAAGATGAGTATATTACCTACAATGTCGCAACACAAGACTTGGTGTGTCGTGACATCGACTCAATACGGGAAATAATTACGAGATAGGGGCATTTTGGCTCGTACAATCAAACATTAAGCACAAGGATGACAACTGACCTAGGGTTAAGGACGACGACCACTCGAATTCTATAAATAGGCTAATTTAACGCATGTTATGGATACTTTTTCATATTGTATAATTTTCTTCTTAGTTTTAATCTTTAGTTTTCTCTTTTCTTAAGCTTTATGATTATTTTCAGTTTCATTATTTTGCTTTCATTAGGAGATCTGATCTGTGGATCAATCAAACTCTGTATGGATTTAACATTATCTTTGATAAGATTTAGGCTTCTCCTAAACCTTATTCTCTTGATTCATTATTCATGTCTATTTTCTATATCAAGTTTATCATGTTTACAAGATCCATGAGAAACTAATCCTTTTATGGGGGATTAGTGAGTGGAGGTATGATTAATTAACTATTTTATAGGATTCTCTTAACGAATCAGCTGTCTGGGAGAGGAAAAGCATAAACCCTAGGCTTGACAACCCTAGAAAGTCATTTAGGTGGGAATTAACCCAAAATTGGTATGGTTTATCCGTGAACACCTTATCCCTAAATCGGTATAGACTGTAAGGTCGAGAGATAAGTAGTTCTTGCCAACTCGTTATTCTAGTGAAAGCTTGAAAGATCCTGCTAGAGTAACGATTATTGATTGAACAAGAATCCCGAAACAATAGTTGATTATGATTACTGAAGTAAGATAATCACCCATGCTCAGATTTGATACATTTTACTTATTGATTTCCTAATGCTTTTCTATTTATATTATTGTCTTTATTATTATAAGCACCCTAAAAATCTCTATTTATATTCATCCATAATGGAATTTATTTAACGTACTAATTAGATCTATTGTGTTTAGGTTAGGATTAATTTAGTGCTCGCCTCCCTTTGGGTACGATCCTTGGAGTACTCACCTACTTCGTTGTAACTATATTACAACTTGACCCGTATACTTGCAGATACCGCATTTTTAATACATTTTATGCAGGATTTCTACTCTAGACATTGGTATATCTAGAGGCGGTCATACACACATATGGTTATCTTAGGTGTCAAACCAGGAAAGGTAAATGGGAGCTTGAGATGAAGTTGGGCAGGGTTAAGCCCCATAAGAAATTTCTTATTTGGAAGTACACAGTCATCTAGATTAAAGGAAGTGCCACCAACGATTAGCTTAGAGAAAACAAGGTAAAGGTAGTAAGAGTACATGACAACTAGATTCAAATTGAGTGGCCACCAAATTATCTTGTGGAGTACTTGTGGTCATCATCGTGGCCAGATAAATTCTGTGAATCGGTCATTTATTTATCTAACTTTTAATTAATTGCAAACACTGTAATACAAACTCTCACTAGGTTCATATAACTTAAATGTGTTTTATCTTGGATGTAGGGTCAAGGAAAGACTTGAGAATTATATGGAGGGATCACACCAGACATTGCCAAGTCATATGCAAATGGCATCGTGACGGTATCATGCATATAGAGGAGCACCTCTATAGGCCAAGCCTCGAGGATTAATTTAGTGTATCTGTAGTAGAGTCTCAAGTTAAAATTTGAAAATATTTATTCCTGGTTAATAAGGTAGAATGACTCTAAGATCTTAGTGCTTGTAGGTCAAGGAATATAATGAGAGTTAAAATTTGAAATATGATGTTACTCCCAAAACTGAGTAAAATTGAATAGTAACAATGTATGTATAATTTGGTAATGTCTAAATCTTTAAGTAAATCAAGGTTAGAAATTTTATTAAGATATTCCAGTTGATTGGGACATTTAGTACCCGAACCTAGTGATCTAGTCGGGTATAGGGTGTTACAATTTAATGGCATCAAAGCTTTCGTTTAGTCAATCCTCTAGACATAGGAAGTTAAGGTATAGCCTCTATATGCATGCTATGTTAGATTTGGCTTAGTCTCTCAGGTAATTATAAGATTAATGTGTGTTATGGAATTGGATGTAGTTGTACGAATCATCACAAGTTGATGTTAGGCATATCATAACAGAAGGAAATATAAATAAATGAAAATATCAAAGGAAAGTAAAGGCAATTTTCATTAAAAAGAAAAAAAGGGGTTAGTAAAGGTACAACTAGAATTTTAGTTTTCCCCTGGAGAAGTAGAATTGATAATATTTTTGGGATTATCACTGTCCGGGTCATGCTTTTCTGAAGACCCAAGGATAGACACTTCTGAATCCTAAGCATAAAATAGTTCCCCAGAACCCTTCCAATTCCTTTGGAACTCCTTCGACTCGAGCCCTGAAGGATTAAAAGTGTTATAGTTGAGGTTGGTGTTGATGTGCCTTCGAATGCAGTTGAAGTTCACTTAGCTCAAGTCAAGGGGACCTATGGTGACTTGTGTACAAAGAATCATGTTAGCCCTTCGATTAGGCAGATATTCTTGAAAGCTCTTCTCGGTGTTCGCCTTGTATTTCTCCAGGGCCTCACTTTTTTGTCTCTAAATTTTTTCTTTCTCAGCTAGGTACTGCGCTTCGAGTGTCTCCAGTTGGCGAACCCTCTCCTCTAACTCCTTTGCTCGGGTAACAAAGGATTAGTACTTGGTCTCCTAAGTGGATTCAGATTTTGAGAGCTAATTAGTTTAGCGGATAGGGGCTTCATATGATTGGTGGAGCTGGCTAAGGGATTGCTCGCCGGATAGAAGGGCCCTCTCAGATTATACCTGTTTAGCTTCAATTTCAACACAAGCCTTTCGAAGGGCCCAACTCGCGAGACAACACTCCGCTACCAGCAAGGAGAAAGAACTCACCAACTCATTAAGAGTGGGCTTATGAACGCTAGTGGAGGGGAATGAAGGATAAATGAACTCCTAAGACAACTCCCTATTTTTTCTCTGTTCGACAACAAAAAGGGAAAAGAGGTATTGCCCTGTGCCTATGTGCTTGCAGTAAGAGAAAATGGTTTGGACCTTGCAAAATAGAAGGGTGTAGTAAAGGGCGCCAATCAAGGGATATGAGGAGTTTGGCAAGGATTTTTCAAGTTAAACCCACGGGAAGTGACACCAAAATAGTTGCAGAAAGGACCGCTATATTGGTAAAATCAGTAGGAAGCTCGAGGATAACTAGAGGAAAAGTAAGGGATTCCCTTTCTGGAAGGATTGGCTCCTTTCCAGGCCTGTGGTAGGTTAACCTATTGCCACTACTCTCCCTGGAGCTGGAGGACCCTCTTTCAAGTCTAAGCCTCTTGCGGCTACTACTATCAACTTGTGCTCTAGAGTCATCCATTTCCATGGTTTGTTGTACACTCTCTATCAACACCTCTACACCCATAACTTTGGGCTAGGATGGTTGTGTTGAGAGAAATGGATGAGTAAGACCTGTAGTATCAATAGAGGGGTCAGCGATATTATCAACTAAATTTCTACCATATGACTCACCTTTGAATCCCGGCGAGGAGGAGGCCCAGTTGTGGGAATGAATATTGCAGATGGTGTAAAAGAAATTTTGAGGTTCCCTTCTTCTCCCAACAAACACCCAGGCTAACTTGTTGTTGGCCCCAAATGGCCACGCCTCTTTAGCATACTGCACCATCATGGGGCTCACGCTAAGATAGAGATTTGTTGCTTGCCAATCATTTGGGAGTTTTACCTCTAAACAGTATCTCAAGATATTTATCGCAAGATATTTCAAACTCTAATAAGCCTATTTAATTCCAGAGCACACTTGGGGTTTAACTTTTCAACTTGGATAATAGTGATCTCTGTGTCTAAAGGTTGGGACTGGAGGCAAGTGGACTCCCTAGGAATTGACCATCATGTGGGAAAGCCGAAGCCACTAGTAAGCCTACTTTTCACCAAGATAAATTTGCTGCGATCCAGGTGGAGGTTTGAAGTCAAATTTTTGAGAATGGGTTCCTGGCCTTGGCGAATACTGAAGTACATCATCCCAACTAAGTCCCCTTAAGTTTAGACCTTTAATCGGTAGAAGCATTGGAAGACGCCAAGTAAGGTGGCTCGTTTTGATTGCTGTAATCCAAGAAATACGCCACAAGGGTTCACCAGGATAGACCGGTCAGCTACCTTGGTGCAATCCCATACTCTTCAAGAACTATGTAGAAGAAAGGGTGCAATGGAAGATAGAAGCCAACCTCTAAACACAATGGAAGATAGAAGCCAACCGCCAAACAACATTTTTCTATAATGAGTCCGCTAAGTAGTGTCATGTGGTGATTGCCTGGTTCAAAGAGTAAATCAGGGAAATTCCACTAGGAAAACCATGAGCGATTCTGAATGTAAGCTTTTGGCTTAAAGTTATGTATGGATAGATCCACTGTAACATCTCCAACCTACCTCATTCATCGAGTCCAGGTTTCGGGTATTACTTCATAAAAAACTTAAAATTTTTTCTAAATAATTAACTAAACTCAATACTGAAAACATTTCTCATTATTTTGATTGAAAACTCATTATTTAAAGAACAAAGAGAAGAATTTGTAAATAACATATTGTATCAGTCTTGCAAAAATTTTATTACAACTCATAAGTTACAAAGACTAACTCTAAGGGTATAGTCTTTCAAAACATCAACCTTTCCTATACGCCCATTATATTCATAGTATCCCCACTTGCTACTACTCTGACATATTCTGGCATCATCTCTTCAAGTATTGACACTGACATGACAATACCTGGAACATAAATATAACACCAGTAAGTTCAGAGGAGCTTAGTAAGTTATGAACAAATCTTACCTTTTTAACTTATCTTGATAAGTTCTTTATTTTTAATATTTGGACCTTCCACATCTGTCTTTGGCGAATACCTTCACAGTGTCAGTTGAATACTATCATACTTATACACCACTTACCATTTGTACCATATTCTCATTCATTCTACTACTTGAATGACTTTAGGTCTTTACAGTTGGATCTACCTTCTATTTCTTTTCAAATAATCTCGAACATATGATCATATACACTATCCTTTGCGGATACCACTTACTATTCACGCCTTTGGCGTATACCCAAATTGATCTTACCAAATCAAATTATAATTTAGACCATACCCTAATTTAACTTAAGACATTCTCGTATTACGAACAGAAAAGAATATATTAGATCTGAAAAAGACATAATGTTATACTAATACAATGAGTATCAGATAACTCATAATTCTACCTTATCTGCATAATCACTTAAACTAAAAGACTCTTTTATCGAATACGCCCATATACACATCTGATAGATAACCACAATGGATACCTATTCTAACATGCTGAATCAAACTTCTTTCAAGAACTTTCTTTAAAATTTATTCAATTTTCTCATAAAACCTTTCACAAAAAAGCTTTAGACAGATCATATACTTAACGTAGACTTACCTAAGTATGCCATTAGGGCCAGATAGAGTATGCCACAAAGGTGACATACAGATTACACCTCAAAGTCTATATCTGAGTGCCACAAAACTACCACAATGCCACAAAGGCCATATCAAAATGCCACAAAGGCTAACATAATGCGCCATAAAGGCTAGATTAGAGTACGCCATAAAGGCTTGCAGATTGCCACCCAGGCATCCCATAACTGTTGTGTTTGCAATATGGATTTGCCGAAAATCACATCGTGTGAAGTTTTCCCATCATTGCCCTGGGACACATAGAGAACCATAGTTGATAAGTGCGACTTATTCGCCCTTTTTAGAATGTTCCATGACCATGGAATTTCTTCAGAATTTGCATATAAAAATTCGTGTTTGCTGTCCCGACGGACTCCATCATATACCAATATGGTGACCAACTCACAACTCAACCTCACCACACTCAAATTCACCCCTATTTCCCGAACAATTACTAATGATATATTACACATTCAACGTAAACACACATTCAAGTCGACTAACTCATCTTCTTAATCCAAAACATACTGCATTACATGTTTCACACATATCAACACAGTCATATCTCACAGTTTACATTCCAAGCACATACATTTAGTTACTTATTAAAACCACATACACCTAAACAAACAATCCGTTATATTTTGGCTCACAAATACCTATTTCAAACATATATACCTATTTTCAGCAATTACTCATGTACTAACTCACCATTTCTAGAACAATTTTCACAAGAGATTACTCTAAAAGAACTTATAAGAGTCAATATTATAGACTCACTTGAAACTTACCTACAACAGCTTCCAGCTCCAGACTCAAACATCTAGTTCAAACTAGCAGCAACAATTGCGTAAAGAACATGAATTCACCATTAAACCCATTTACAGACAGATTGCTAACATTTATATTACATAGAATCCCCATACAAGGCTTCTTATTTGTAACTTCTACCTATATACTTCATAACATTTTTACTCTTAACATGCAAAGTTATTAGACTTACCAGAAGATTGAGCACCTCTATATTTTCCAAGAATTCTTAGCTTCCAGATTACATATGAAGAGTAACCAACAATAACATTTAGTACTTAAGAAAAAAAAAAGAAAATAAAAAATTATTTTGATGGAAAAAGAAAGCCTTCCCACGAAATTTTCTCACACACATATATATATTTACTTCTGTTTAGTGACTGAGCTCTCCCCAATTATGTATAGTGACTGAGCTCTCCCCAATTATGTATCACTACAAAAGCTACTTGATCAGTGCTTATCTAATGACCTTTTTATAAGTGTGTTACCCTCATAGGATATCCTTAATCTCTTTGGGATATATCTGTTCTCTCATTATGATCCTATTTTATCTCATGGTAATCGTTACATCGTCCTTCATGAAAAGTCAATTACTATCAAATAGTAATTAAGTCATTCATCAAAAAGAAAATGACCCATGGCCAAGTTTACTTTTCATCTATCATGTAATGCCAATGAGAGGATATCATTTACCCATGTATTGGGCTATGAATTCTACTATTGTGAATGATGTTACATATTGAAAAATTCGTATATCCAACGTATCTGCTTTCGGTTCCTTATCTATTTGAACTCAGGTTTTTACTTATATCAAAGTATACGAGTCACGCATACATAGTCCATCATCCACTCAAGATTAAGGTATGCCACACTGTGGATGCCACAAGTGAATAAATCCATAAATGGATTCAGGATCTATTCTACTTGGGTCTTGAGTGATGTATTGTCAGTCCATTCAGTCACATCTATCTCTCTATGTTATTGGAGTCATCTGCTCCGGTGCTCAAGGAAAAACATCTCCTCAATCGGGTTACTCATTTCTGATTAGACTAAGGGCATGTTTAGGTTCGTCTACTAAAGTTTTCTTTTTGTATTACAATTCGACCACATAATACCACTTAGTATTAGTTAAACATTAAATAACCAATGAGCGAATATTTTCTTCCATTTTGCTTTGCATGCTAAAATCATTTAGGACAATATAAAAAGGGCATTAATGTAATTCATGAATAATTTTATTAAACCAATATGTTCGAAAAAATACAAGTTTACAAATGAATATACCACACTTAGGGCACCAGATCCAACAGTCTCCCACTTACCCTAGTGAAGTAGATGAGTCATATTTCACATTCTCTTGCTCTCCACGTGTTTCTCAAAACTCCTAGCTAGTAGAGTCTTCGTCAATAGGTCTACAAGATTGTCCTCTGATGCAACATTGACTACATCCATGATTCCATCTGTGATTGCCTCTCATATGATGAGATACTTACTATCAATGTGTTTTGTCCTCTTTTGGTTTATGGTTTCCTTGGTGTTAGCTGTTACCATACTCTTACCACATTATAGTGTGATAGCTTTTTCCACACCAGCAACTGCTTCAAGATCCGTAAGGAAGTTTCGAAACTGTATTACTTCTTTTGTAGCCTTAGAAGTAGCCACATATTTAACCTCCATAGCGGAGTCAATAATACATTTCTTCTTCACACTTCTCCACACTATGGACCCTCAGCTTAGGACAAAGACACAATCCAATGTCAATTTTCTTGAATCTCAACATGTTTGGAAGTCAGAATTAGTATATTCGATAGGACTAAGATCTCCTCCAGAATAAACAAGCATATAATCGTTCATTCTCTGTAAATACCTAAGTATATGCTTAATTGCTTACCAATGTCTTGGATCGAGATTCGCCTAAGATCGACTCACCAACCCTACTACGAAACATATATTTGGATGAAAGCATAACATAACATACATGAGACTTCCTACTATAGAAGCATAAGAAACCTTTCTTATGTTTTCTTTTTCTTCCACTGTCTTAGGAAAATTCTCAAAAGAAATATTAAAATTCCTAATACAAAAGGTTGAGTTCCTTTCTTATCATCGATCATTATATAACATTCTAATATCTTTCCTATGTATGAAGTTAGTGATAATGCTATGAATTTTTTCTTTTAGTACCTCATTATTTGAATACCTAGAACAAAATTAGCTTCTCCCAATTCCTTCATGCTAAATTGTTGAGTTAACTACAATTTAACTGATAACTATGTCCCTAGTTCATTTAGACTAAGTATAATGTTATCAACATATAGAACAAGAAAGACCACCTTTTTATGCCCAATACGTCTATAAACGTATGGTTTATCTATGCTTTGCTCAAATGCAAAAGTTTTGATTGCTTGATCAAATCTTTGATTCCATGAACGGGGTGCTTTCTTAGGTCCATATATAGATCTAAGTAGTTTGTAAAATTTATACTCATATCCTTTAGCTTTATATCAGGTGGATTGCATTGTAAAACCCCTTAACCACCCAGTCGCTGAGTCAAGGTACCGAAATGTCGCATTCATTACCGAAGTACCTACGATCACTTCAAATCAATTAAATTTTTTTTCAAGCTATTAAGCTTTAAATACAATTAAAATACGATTCAGAATCTTATTTAAGCTTAAAACAAGCTTACGAAAGATAAAAAGGTAGTTGGAGATCTTTTGGGGACCAAATTAAAAAGTCAAAACTACTACTCGTTACGACTTCATGGAATTCCACGTCGCGACATCACTCGCTGACTTGAGCTCATCGCAACTTCATAGAACCCGACGTCACAACCTCAACCCTACCACCTTAAGACTTAAGATAACATCTAAATGATATATAACATTCATATCAACCATTAACCATTCAAACATACCAATTTACAACCTTGAAAATCTGCTAATTCAATTTAATTCCAAAACCAATTTACATGATTTACATGAGGAATAAAAAGCACCAAAACTTCAATTGAGATCAGCCATAACATTTCCAACATATCCCTAAGTACATTCCAAAAACTAAAGTCCAAAAATTTAAATCCATACTCTTTTCAAGGCTTGATTGAAAAGAAACGCGTTAAACTCATGGGAGCTTAGTAAGCATATCAAGAATTAAAATGAACATTTAAAATTGAATATTTTACATATACAAATAAACACACACACACACACACACCTATAGTACTATCACCATGCACAAATCTGTTTCAACGATAATTATAGTAAGACACAAATTCAACGAGTTACAAGCTACTTACCAATGTCACTTTTAAGTTCAATTACCTTGTAATTCAATTTCCCAATTGTAGACTTAATAGAACACAATAGGATATGCGAAAGTGTAGATAATATGAACCAAAGTGCTGCTATTTTTCGCATGGATATGCGAATGTCACTCTACACCGAAATGTCATTAACACTTGCACCGTAGTGTCGTTTTCACTTGCACCATAGTGCCACTATCACTTGCGCACATAGAAATTTTCCGAATGGCATGCCATTTATATCCTACTAGTTCTCATTTTTTCTACTTCAGCGTTTAAACTATACAATTTATTTTCATTTTCTCAACAAATAGAACAAATTCAAATTTTATATTTTTCTATTTTAGTCCTTAACTAAATAAAGTCAACAAGCATTAAAATCTCACTTGGAATTTATTTCATCAAAAATTAAGATTTCATTTATATAATTCTTATAAATATATATTTCACCTATCTAACTTTTACACTCTTTACAATTTAGTCTTTTATCATCAAATTCACTTTGCATACACTTTCCAATTCATAACAAAAATGCAATTTCATATTCAAATAATTCCTTAAAACAAATCATTATTTTCATAGGTAAATAAATTCCATGTATATTACTAACCAATTTGTTAAATTTTCTATTTAGGGTTTATTTAAACAAGTAAAGTTCTTGATAAACTTACAAAAAAATGTTGAATAAATCTTTTTCTTCCTTCTTCACTCCTTGCCTCCTCCTTTGCCTTTATCCCCAATTTGATCTCCACTATTCTTCTCTTCCTCTTCATTCACATAATACACATACACTGTAACAACTCGTTTTTCAGTAGTGTTGAAAAAAGTGGTTACGAGACCACAATTTTGACGAGAGAGTCCATGAATATTTTTTATTAATATTTATGAGTTAAATATAGTATTATAGTGAATCGTGATTTAATAGATTTTATTAATTGGTTAGTTAGTCAAGGTAGAAATGGTGCATACCAAAAGTCAAGTGGTTTGGAAAATGAGGTATCGAAACCTCGTTTTCCTAAACTGAGCCAGTGAATATTTTATTAAATATTTACGAAGCTGTTATATAGGTGAATTAAAGTTTGGTTTAAAAATTTTAGTGATTGGATGATTAATTAAGGAAAGATGACTAAATTGTAGAAACCACAAAAGTTAATCACTATTGATTTTTATTAATTAAATGGATGAATTAATAAACAAGCATGGATTTATGTAGTAAATAGAACATAATGGATTAGTGGTGGATAGTTGGAAAATTTATTTTTAGTTAACAATGGAAAAAACATTATCATCTTCATTTTCCTTTCTTTTCCCAATTGTTTCACCATTTTTAGAGTGTTTTAATGTTCTGTCAACTATCCTCATTACATGTAAGTTTGATTTCAACTCGTTTCTTGTAATTTTTATATTTCTGATATCGTTGCAACTAGATCTAACTAACTCGTATCGTCGTTTTCAAAACTGTTAAGTTTTAAAATATTTCCATTGATGAAAATTGAAAATTTTGATGTTTAATGGTATGTTTGTGAGCTTAGTTGTTAATATGGATGAATTTATTAAGTAAATTTTGTTAGTTTTTCAAATATGGACTAAAATGAAAAGTTGATGAAATTATCATGATATTTCTGTAAACTTAGGTTTTAGAGGGCTGTAGAAGGAAATAATTGAAATCAGAATGAAAAATGAAGTTCATTTTTTAAAGTTATAATAGTTTTAGGAATTAAATTGAATAAAATACAAAATTTTAGGGGCATTCGAATAATAAAATTAAATTGATCTAATTAAGTTTCCATAGCAAATTTCCCAAATTTTTTACATTTATATTATTTTGTTCTTTATTTATTAAAATGCCAAAAATCTTTTTTTTTATGTTTAGTCGTAATATAATTTATTTAAAGTACTAATTATCTCTATTTGTGCTTAGGTTAGGATTAGTGCTCGCCTCCCTTGGGTACGACTTTCGAAGTACTCACCTACTTCGTTGTAACTATAGTACAACCTAACCCATATACTTACAGACGCCAGCTATTTGACATATTTTGTGCAGGATTTATACTCTGAACGTTGGTACATCTAGAGGCGGTAAAGTTGTTGACGCCTTTGTTGGAAAGGCAATGTCACTAGATTGATTTTAATTTTTGCAGTTAATAAAATAATTAGGAAATTCTTAAATTATATATACAATTTTATTTTATTTATTTTTGCTAAAATCTTGTATTCTCTTTTTGGGTTTAGTGTATGACTTATAGTAGGAGAACACTTATAGAGCCAAGCGAAGATCCAGAAAGAATAATTCGTAAGAATCATCGACAACAACAACAACAACAGCAGATGCAAAACCAACCACCTACTGTAGGCAATTTACTGCCATGAGACAATCCGTTGTTCAACGAAGTTAACAATAATAACTCAAAAAATCTACCACCGCCACAGCTACCCGTAAATATACATATGGCATGCAACAAAAGGACCCTAAGGGACTATGCGCTACCAAGTATGGAGATGGTTTAATGAAGTATAACAGGGCCAACCATCACGGCTAATAATTTTGAGATCAAACTAGCAATGATCCAAATGATCCAGAACAATTTGCAGTTTAGAAGCACAATGATGGAGGACCTAAACCAGCATTCAAAAAAGTGCATTCAACGTTGTGATACTTTTAACTACAACGGGGTCACCGATGAAGTTATTCGTCTCCAACTGTTCCCTTACTCCTTAATATATAACACTTTCTCTTGGTTAAATTCGCAGTCACCAATATCTATTACAACATGGGAGAAACTCGCAAGAAAATTCTTACAAAAGTTATTCCTTATCAACAAAACGGTCCAACTAAGGAGAGAGACTACAACGTTTAAACAATTGGAAGGAGAAGGTTTTCACAAAGCTTGGGAGCTTTTCAAAACACTAATCCAGATATGCCCACACCATGGGTTACCCAAGTGGTTAAAACTGCAAATGTTCTATAATGGGTTGGATGCACATACACGATCAAGACTTGATGGAGCCGTATTAGGAGCCTTAATGAACATGAATATGATGATGCATATGAATTAATAGAAAATATGGGGATGAATTCCTACCAATGGCCAACCGAACGTTGCACATATGGTCAAAGCCATCCACAGTCAAAGCGGTTCAAGAGGATGATAAATGCAACAGATAGTGGATAGGTTAAACCGTATAGAATCCTCATCCAGTGTGTCATCTATATATGGAGGAGATAAACCTTTTTTCCATTACATCAATAATCCTACCGAATGTCTAAACTATATTGGGAATATGGGTGAAAACCCTTATTCAGATACTTATAATTCTGGATGGAGAGATCAGTCAAGCCTAAGATTGGGCGAAAACCAGGGAGGAGGTAATAATTATAACCAAGTTACAAATGCTAATTATCAACCTCCTTATTCACAGAAGCCTCAAGAAAGGGTAACCTAAATGACCATATTGTATGTGGTCAATGCTTGGATCGAATTGAGGGTGAGATGTAGTCAATGAAAATAAAAGTGAAACAGGTACAGTCTAAATGTACCAGTACAACAAAACATTCACTAAACTTGAAGATCAGATAAGCCAATTAATGAGCATGATGGGAGGTATCAAAAAGCAAATTGGCACGGGAATCTCGAGTAATATGAAATAATCCTCAGATAGAGGGAAGGAGCACGTGAAGGCATAGTGCTCTGTTCAGGTAAAGTATTAAGTAGCCCAAAAAACTTTCTCAAGAGGAAAATGAGGAGGATTCTGAAGATCTTCAAGAAAAGTCTCAAGGGGCTGATGTTAAACCAGAACCCAAAAAGGTAGCCAAAACGGCAGCAGAGCTAAAAGATAATTCCATGAAAGGACCTACAATGAAAAGGATACCATTCCCTTCACGATTGGAAGAAATGCAAAGGAGGGATGAGGATTAACTTGTAAGTTTTCTCAACTTATTTAAATCCTTTAATTTTAACTTGCTTTTAGTTTTTCTGATTGAACAAGTTCCTAAGTATGCCAAATATTTAAAAGAAATTATGTCTAGGCGTTGGAAAGTAAAAATAGGAGAGCAAGTTAACATAAGCGTCTCATTTAGTATGATTATTTCAAAACATCTCCCCCAAAGCTAAAAAAACCGAGGAGTTTTATGATACCTATAGAAATAGGGACATCCATTTTAGTAAGGCTCTATGTGATTTAAGTAAGAGCTGATTTTTTGAATTATCGTATTGATGAGAACCCTGCAGCCGCGGCTGTCACCGTCATCGCGAGAATTATCATAGCTATATAGAAACCAGCACTTTTTGGTGAATCATCATCGGGAAAGCCATCTAAGGTCAAGCGCAAGCGTGAATTCTGTTGGTAGCTTTTCTATGATGAGTTTTCACTCATTCCCAACCCAAACTCTTTACTACCAGTAGCAACGTTCATAGATTCTATCAACGCATTTCTATTGAGATCATAGGGCTGCCTTACCGGAAAACAAATAAGTCTCGGAGGAATGTATTCAATAGAATTCCCTTCTCGGGTGGCAAGCCAGGAGCATACTTTCTCTAAATCAAATGGAGAAGGTAACTATTTCAAAGGATGTTGAGGACCTATTAGTTAAAGTGCACAGCTTGATCATCCTAACAGATTTTGTGATACTAGGTTTCGAGGAAGACAGTGAGATACCTATCTTATTAGGTAGACCATTCTTAGCAACGTCAAAATCTACCATTGATTTGGAAAAAAATGAATTAACCATGAAGATCAATGGTGAAGCTGAAAATTTTAAATGTAGTCACCAACAAGATGACTAGAAAGAAAAACATTAGGGAGACAATGCTACAGAACATCTGTAAAAATCCCTAACAACCCTGAGCTAGGGAAAGTATTTTCCATGATTAATGTAGGCCAAAAAAGTAAATGCAAAGAGCGGGACCAACGCAACAAGGTGAAATGGCATGATGGGTTGAATGGACATTGATAGAAACAAGACAAAGAGAGCTCCTCGGAACACTAATGAGCTGATAGGTTTACAACGATGTTAAAAATAATGGTTTAGGGACCACAATTTCGAGGCAAAGTCAGTAAATATTACTTATTTATACTTACCAACCTGTTATAGTGTCTTGGATGTTTGAATTGGTGAATTCAGTAACAGGTTAGGAATGAAAGTGTACGGACTAAATCGTAAGAATTAGTGATATCTAGTCAAATGAGTTTAATAAAATTCTCCAAGTTTCAAAGTAGTAAAAACCACTCTTGCATGGTAGTACGATTGTGTCAACGTTTAGTTGAAACACTGTTAATTTCCATTTAATAATGAAATTAAAAGTTAGTGTTATAGCTGATGATGAAAAAAGTCCATTCTCATCTTTCGAAAATTATTTTGTAGGAAGAAAGAAAAGATCTAGGCTTCTTGATTAATCTTTTGATTAATGTTTCAAAGCTATTCTTGAATAAGCTGTTTGATAATT